>NW_025312212.1:0-567 GCF_018294505.1 Triticum aestivum
TAGTCAAATGTGAATCCAACATTATATTTTTTGCTGATATGATTAGTCAAATATGTGCTCCAATTTTGACCCGAGATATGATGGGGACTCATAAATTCAGCCCGAGATAGTAGTTGGCAGGTATTGTTTCGGCCAGCGAGAAACCATTTTGTTGGATGATATCCTCATTGTGAGGAAACAGTTGAAAGAATGAACTACTTGATTGGTTCTCTAATGATTAGAGCTTATATATCTCCTAAAGAGACATGTCCAACAGACACAATGCTTCGGAGAGTCGGGAGAGAAAAGAATGAAGTATTCGATAGATTTTCTAATTATTAGAGCTTATATATCTCTTGAAGAGACATGTCCAACAGACACAATGCTTGGGAGAGTCGGGAGAGAAGAGACGCGTGAATCTCTTATACAATGGATATTATCCACTTAATTGATTACAACAATTAAATTCTTACGCTCACCCTAATCTCTACTTTGTCTATGTAGAATCATCATCTTGAAAAATGCTCCTTTTGAAAATCCCGCGGGGAAAATATGAGAAATGAAAGGTCATTGAACTATTGATCGACA
>NW_025312213.1:0-567 GCF_018294505.1 Triticum aestivum
GATACACGAGCTCCAAAATCAACAAAGGTAAGGATACAAAGGAACCGTTCTTCTCCGTGAGGAGGTCTTGAATCCGCGAGGGGATCTTCCCACGAGGGGGTCTTGAATCCTATAGGATCTTCTCCGAGGAGGCCACGGTCTCTCACGAGGAGGAGATCCGATGGATGAGCGAAGCTCTATCTCTAACTTGAGCTAAATCAACGCTAACCCTAAAACATACGGGAGGAGGGAGTATATATAGTCAGAGGGTCGAAGGGGTACATGGGCCACTGCCCAGAGAGCTGCGCGCAGGCAGGGGCGCCGGATGTCCGGGTGTCGGGCCGGATGTCCGGGGCTTCAGGAGGGACCGGATGTCCGGTGGTTCTGGCGGATGTGCGGGCTGTTGGGGCCATCTTAGATGCATTCGGGAAACCAGGGCCGAATGTCCGGGCGGGAGGCCGGATTTCCGGTGGGGCACCGGATGTCCGGGCTGGACGCAGGATGTCCAGTCGCTGGAGCCTTCTTCTGCAGGAGCTGGCTGTGCGTATCTCCAGGTACCGGATGTCCGGGACTTGGGCCGGATGTCCG
>NW_025312214.1:0-567 GCF_018294505.1 Triticum aestivum
GGGTAGCAATGCCACCGGAGCGTTGCACTGGGACCTCATACATGTGGGGTGGTGTGGTGGCATGTCCGAAGAGGCGGCACGCGTCTTCGGGTTGTGCCCCCCTCACGGACGGCGGTGACACGGTAGTAGACGTTCTGCGGTAACGATGCGGCGTGAATATTATTAAATACTTGGAGCGCGATAAAATCATGAGTTTTTTACACGACGTGGGCACATGTGTTGTATGACTGATGGTAATTTTTCATAATTGTTCATGATGGAGAAGTATCTGAACAATTCCCTCTACGAGGATTGCTCTTCGCGTGTCTACGACTGTGGCCGGCGGCCTCCGGGGCCTAGCATGCCGCCAAATCATGCGTAGGCGGCCTCTCAAAGGTCTGGAAGAGTTGTGGCGGGTGCAAACGCCCGGCACGTGTCTCCGAGGTGTGCCCCCCTCACGGACGGCACCGCCGCCGACACCTAGAGGGGGGGAAACGGACGCGTCGGGTCTACACGGAGGGGATCTTGCTGTGGGTTTGGCCCGGATGTTGCTCCAAAGCGTTCCTATGGGCTGACCTAACACAACCC
>NW_025312215.1:0-567 GCF_018294505.1 Triticum aestivum
AAGTTTTTGAACAAACTCCTTAAGAACAGTTCTCCAAAAGTTGCCTATGAAAGAATCCTTTGAAGCATCTAGTCGTCACAAACGTTTTGACTACTTGTCGAGCCAAAACGGACTCCGTATGAGTCAGATATCCATGTTTCAGTTAACACTGTGCAAAACTGTTCCGAACGACAGTTACAGACAAGTTCTTGCGTAGTTGCACTCGATTTTTTCCATTCTACTTCACTAAACATCTCCATATGAGATCCAATTACTTGTAGGGAAATGCAAGATACCTCGGTTATGAGGATGCACTAGGTCCATAGCTGGGACTTTGTGTATGTTCTCGAAATGCGTTTGTCGAGTGCTCATTAAGAAAGTTTCTATACAAGCTTCTGAACGAACTCCTTAAGAAAAGTTCTCCAAAAGTTGCCTATGAACGAATCCTTTGAAGCATCTGGTCGTCACAAATGTTTTGACTACTTGTCGAGCCAAAACGGACTCCGTATGAGTCAGATATCCATGTTTCAGTTAACACTGCGCAAAACTGATTCCGAACGACAGTTACAGACTAGTTCTTGTGTAGTT
>NW_025312216.1:0-567 GCF_018294505.1 Triticum aestivum
CAAAAAAATAAAACAAAAAACTAGAAAAAAAACTTTGAATTTTAAACACAGTAATATTAAACACGGTGATTTTAACTATTCAAATTTGAAAACTAATGGCACTAACAGAAAGTTTATAATTTTTGTGACCTAAAAGAAAAATAATTAAAAATAAAATTTAATAAAATAAATAAAAATAGCAACAATAAGTATTTTGTTGTAAGTAGAAACAAAATAAAATAAATAAAGCAACAAAGAAAACAAAAAAAACAAAAAAAGTGCCACCTACTGGGCCCCCACGGCCTGAATATGACTAGAAACCCTACCGTGGGCCAGGATTCAGGCCCGCAGGAGGCCTAGTAGGCCCACATGCACACAGCGTACGGTTAGGCCCGAAAGCCTACAATTGAGAGGAGCTCGAGAGGGTGGGCGCAGCAGCGCTTACAAACCACTCTCGAGCTCTCTCAGCTAGCGAGGTGGTACTAAACTTTTGATGCGGGGCAGCACAAGGCCTTTGGTCCCGGTTGGTGGCACCAACCGGGACTAAAGGGGGGCATTGGTGCCACGAACCGGGACCAATGCCCCCCT
>NW_025312217.1:0-567 GCF_018294505.1 Triticum aestivum
AAATCCTGATACTTTGAAAGAGATTGTCCATTTCGTACACGAAGTCCATCCAGTTTTTGCCGTAGACCTCTCAACTTTCTTGCACATGCTGTGTGGATGAAATGATGATATCATTTCAAGTTTCAACCTTTTCAGAGTTCATTTAAAATGCGTTTCAATTTTAGGGTCTTATAGCTCAAAATAATTAGTAAATGCATGAAAAATAACAAATGAAGTCAGAAAGGATTTAAAAATGATGATGTGGCTTTGAATGGTGCATTTTGAACACACAAAAAGTCAGGAGTTCAAATCAGTTTTAAAAAATGAAATCCCTTTGTAACAGACGAGTTTCCGGATGAAATCCTGATACTTTGAAAGAGATTGTCCGTTTTGTACACGAAGTGCATCCAGTTTTTGCAGTAACCCTCTCAACTTTCCTGCACATGCTATGTGGATGAAATGATGATATCATGCCAACTTTCAACCTTTTCAGAGTTCATTTGAAATGCTTTTCAATTTTAGGGTCTTATAGCTAAAAATAATTAGTAAATGCATGAAAAATAACAAATGAAGTCAGAAAGGATTGAA
>NW_025312218.1:0-567 GCF_018294505.1 Triticum aestivum
TCAAACGCTACAGGGTTAGGCGGGACGGGGGCCCTGGGGGGGGGGGGGTAGCAATGCCACCGGAGCATCGCACCGGGCCCTCATACATGCCGTACGGTGTGGTGGCATGTCCGAAGAGGCGGCACGCGTCTCCGGGGTGTGGCCCCCCTCACGGACGGCGATGACACAGTAGTAGACGTTCTGCGGTAACGATACGGCGTGAATATTATTAAATACTCGGAGCGCGATAAAATCATGAGTTTTTTACACGACGTGGGCACATGTGCTATAGGACTGATGGTAATTTTTCATAATTTTTGGTGATGGAGAACTATCTGAACACTTCCCTCTTCGCGGATTGCTCTTCGCGTGTCTACGACTGTGGCCGGCGGCCTCTGGGGGCTAGCACCTGCCGCCAAATCTTGCGTAGGCGGCCTCTCACAAGTCTGGAAGTGTTGTGGCGGTTGCAAACCCCCGGCCCACGTCTCCGGGGTGTGCCCCCCCTCACGGACGGCGCCGCCACCGGCACCTAGAGGGGGGAAACGGATGCGTCGGGTCTACACGGATGGGGTCTTGCTGTGCCTTTGG
>NW_025312219.1:0-567 GCF_018294505.1 Triticum aestivum
AAAGTGTTCCTATGGGCTGACCTAACACAACCGGGTGGAGAGGCCCACTGGTCAAATCCCGTCCGTGCAAAGTCAAAGGGCTAGATCCGGTGGTCAAACGCTACACGGTTAGGCGGGACGGGGGCCCTGGGGGTAGCAATACCACCGGAGCGTCGCATCGGGCCCTCATACATGTGGGGTGGTGTGGTGGCATGTCCGAAGAGGCGGCACGCGTCTCCGAGGTGTGGCCCCCCTCATGGACGGCGATGACACGGTAGTAGACGTTCTGCGGAAACGATGCGGCGTGAATATTATTAAATACTCGGAGCGCGATAAAATCATGAGTTTTTTACATGACGTGGGCACATGTGCTATAGGACCGATGGTAAATTTTCATAGTTTTTCGTGATGGAGAAGTATCTGAACACTTCCCTCTATGCGGATTGCTCTTCGCGCGTCTACGACTGTGGCCGGCGGCCTCCGGGGGCTAGCATACCGTCAAATCTTGTGTAGGCGACCTCTCACAAGTCTGGAAGTGTTGTGGTGGTTGCAAATGCCCGGCACGCATCTCCGGGGTGTGCCCCCCCC
>NW_025312220.1:0-567 GCF_018294505.1 Triticum aestivum
CGAGTGTTGATGACCGACACGTAAGCGCACCTTGGGGTTCGTCAATCATGGAAATTACTCCGGGACCCCAAAACAATGAGTAATAGTCCACGAAAAGGGCCAGAATCGGCCAAAACTGCCAGTGTTGATGACCGGCACGTAAGCGCACCTTGGGGTTCGTCAATCGTGGAAATCACTCCCGGAGCCCAAAACAGTGAGTAATAGTCCACGAAACGGGCCAGAACCGGCCAAAACTACGAGTGTTGATGACCGACACGTAAGCACACCTTGGGGTTCGTCAATCGTGGGACTCACTCTGGGACCCCAAAACAGTGAGTAATAGTCCACGAAATGGGCCAGAATCGGGCGAAATTACGAGTGTTGATGACCGACACGTAAGCGCACCTTGGGGTTCGTCAATCATGGAAACCACTCTGGGACACCAAAACAGTGAGTAATAGTCCAGGAAACGGGCCAGAGCCGGCCAAAACTGCGAGTGTTGATGACCGACACGTAAGCGCACCTTGGGGTTCGTCAATCGTGGAAATCACTCCGGGACACCAAAACAGTGAGTAATAGTCCACGAAA
>NW_025312221.1:0-567 GCF_018294505.1 Triticum aestivum
CCCGCCGCCATCGCCGCCCGCCGCTCCAACGCCGGCGCCGTCACGCCTCGGCGTCCGCGCCCGCGCCATCCGGCGCCAGTCGCCGTCCGATCCCGGCGCCGCCCCTCCCTTTTCCTCTCCGCCCGAGCCTCCTCCAACCCCGGTGCTCCTCCTCCCTCGCCCGAGCTAGCTCCGGCGAGAGCTCCAGCTCCGGCGAGCCCGCTGCCTCGAGCCGATCCCGATCCAGTCAAACACGAGGCTGACTTTTCCCCTGTAACACCCTGGGAATCATGCTACAGTAACTCCCTGTGATTAAGCTAATCATGTTGCTAAACAGGGCTTGATCACATTTGAATCACCTTCCTTTCTAACTCCTAGTTCAAACTTCAAATATAATTAAATTGAAAAATAAAAGTTTTCAAAAATTCAAACAAAAATGTTCAGTGGGTTCTAAATAATACACTGGTAATTATGGTGGAGAAATCACATTTTTATAAAATGTCTAAATACTTTTAAATGAAATAAAACAAAAAAGGAAATAAACAAATAAGAGAAAACAGAAAACAAAACAGTCAAAAGAAAAAAAGA
>NW_025312222.1:0-567 GCF_018294505.1 Triticum aestivum
GGTTACGGCAAAAACTGGATGCACTTCGTGTACAAAACGGACAATCTCTTTCAAAGTATCAGGATCTCATCCGGAAACTCGTCCGTTACAAAGGGATTTCATTTTTTAAAACTTATTTGAACTCCTGACTTTTTGTATGTTCAAAATGCACCATTCAAAGCCACATCATCATTTTTCTGTCCTTTCTGACTTCATTTGTTATTTTTCATGCATTTACTAATTATTTTGAGCTATAAGACCCTAAAATTGAAATGCATTTCAAATGAACTCTGAAAAGGTTGAAAGTTGGCATGATATCATCATTTCATCCACATAGCATCTGCAGGAAAGTTGACAGGGTTACGGCAAAAACTGGATGCACTTCGTGTACAAAACGGACAATCTCTTTCAAAGTATCAGGATTTCATCCGGAAACTCGTCTGTTACAAAGGGATTTCATTTTTTAAAACTTATTTGAACTCCGGACTTTTTGTGTGTTCAAAATGCACCATTCAAAGCCACATCATCATTTTTCAATCCTTTCTGACTTCATTTGTTATTTTTCATGCATTTACTAATTATTTTGAG
>NW_025312223.1:0-567 GCF_018294505.1 Triticum aestivum
GAGTTTCCGGATGAAATCCTGATACTTTGAAAGAGATTATCCGTTTTGTACACGAAGTGCATCCATTTTTTGCCGTAACCCTCTCAACTTTCTTGCACATGCTATGTGGATGAAATGATGATACCATGCAAACTTTCAACCTTTTCAGAGTTCATTTGAAATGCTTTTCAATTTTAGGGTCTTGTAGCTCAAAATTATTAGTAAGTGCATGAAAAATAACAAATGAAGTCAGAAAGGATTGAAAAATGATGATGTGGCTTTGAATGGTGAATTTTGAACACACAAAAAGTCCGGAGTTCAAATAAGTTTTAAAAAATGAAATCCCTTTGTAACAGACGAGTTTCCGGATGAAATCCTGATAAGTTGAAAGAGATTGTCCGTTTTGTACACGAAGTGCATCCAGTTTTTGCCGTAACCCTCTCAACTTTCTTGCACATGATATGTGGATGAAATGATGATACCATGCAAACTTTCAACCTTTTCAGAGTTCATTTGAAATGCTTTTCAATTTTAGGGTCTCATAGCTCAAAATAATTAGTAAATGCATGAAAAATAACAAATGAAGTC
>NW_025312224.1:0-566 GCF_018294505.1 Triticum aestivum
AAAAACTATGGAGTTCAAATAAGTTCAAAAAAAATGAAATCCCTTTGTAACAGACGAGTTTCCGTATGAAACCCTGATACTCCGAAAGAGATTGTCCATTTTGTACACGAAGTGCATCCAGTTTTTGCCGTAACCCTCTCTACTTTCTTGCACATGCTATGTGGGTGAAATGATGATACCATGCCAACTTTCAACCTTTTCAGAGTTCATTTGAAATGCTTTTCAATTTCAGGGTCTTATAGTTCAAAATAATCAGTAAATGCACGAAAAATAACAAATGAAGTCAGAAAGGGTTGAAAATTGATTATGTGTCTCTGAATGGTACATTTTGAACCCAAAAAACTATGGAGTTCAAATAAGTTCAAAAAAATGAAATCCCTTTGTAACAGACGAGTTTCCGTATGAAACCGTGATACTTCGAAAGAGATTGTCCGTTTTGTACACGAAGTGCATCCAGTTTTTGCCATAACCCTCTCTTCTTTATTGCACATGCTATGTGGGTGAAATGATGATACGATGCCAACTTTCAACCTTTTCAGAGTACATTTGAAATGCTTTTCAATTTC
>NW_025312225.1:0-566 GCF_018294505.1 Triticum aestivum
TCTAGTATTATTGAAACTAAAATTATATAAAATTGATGCAACTAAAATTATCGAAGTATTTTCTGTTCAAAATCATTGAAAGCAAAAAGAATTTTCATAAGAACTTTTTTTGTTAGAAACTTTAATAGCAAAAGGAATTATCATAAAGTAAAATAAATAAGTAATTAGAAACAAAATAAAATAAAATAAATAAGTTTTTTGTTGTAAGTAGAAACAAAACAAAATAAATAAAGAAAAAAAGAAAACAAAAACAGGCAAAAAATAAAAAATATGCCACCTACTGGGCCACCACGGCCTGAATACGACTAGAAACCCATCGATGGGCCAAGATTCAGGCCCGCAGAAGGCCCACTAGGCCCATCAGGCATAGCAGTGACAATTAGGCCCGTAAGCCTGCAATGGAGAGGAGCTCGAGAGGGGAGCGGCAGTGGGGCTTATAAACCACTGCGCGCCCCTCTCAACTAGCGAGGTGGGACTAAACTTTCGACGCGGGCGCAACAGCACAAGGCCTTTGGTCCCGGTTGGTGGCACCAACCGGGACTAAAGGGGTGCATTGGTACCGGTTC
>NW_025312226.1:0-566 GCF_018294505.1 Triticum aestivum
GAATCGGAGTACAAACGGAAGTTTCGTCATGTCGGGAGGCCTTTTGTCTGTATTTTCATGGACAAAATGATAGTAAATGCATCAAGTGTGGAAATTTTGCATGCGTGCTTCTGTGGCACACTGTAGCATGTGAAAAAATGGTGATGTTTCATGACATTGCGAAAGGGAACACCTAGTGGGTGCCCGTCCCCCAAAACCGATACCTGAGGTTTGTACTGCAACTACATGTCAACATGGGCGAAACACACCCGACATTTGTATACGCGTGTGAGTGACCCCCACCGTCTCCCACGCAAAATTTCAATGGAATTGGAGTACGAACGGAAGTTGCTTCACGTTGGGAGACCTTTTCTCCGTATTTTCACGGAGAAAATGATAATAAATGCATCGAGTGTCCAAACACACCAAAAAAAATTATGCGTCCTTGTGTGGCACACTATAGAGTGTGAAACAAATGGTGACGTTTCATGACTTTGCGAAAGGGAACACCTACTGGATGCCCGTCAACCCAAACCGATACCTAAAGTTTGTACTGCAACTACATGTCAACATGGACGAAATGCACC
>NW_025312227.1:0-566 GCF_018294505.1 Triticum aestivum
TATTTTTCTGAATTTTTTGATATATTATTTGTATTTTTAACATTTTGAATTGAATTAGTTTTATTTTCTTAATTATTTAATATATTATTTGTATTTTTAGAATTTTGAATTGAATTAGTTTTATTTTTCTGAATTTTTTGATATAATATTTGTGTTTTTAACATATTGAATTGAATTAGTTTTATTTTTCTGAATTTTTCGATATATTATTTGTATTTTTAAGATTTTGAAAAACAAAAAGTATTTTAAGAATACCTTTAGTCGCGGTTGGCCTGCCCAACCGCGACTAAAGGTCGTTGCGCGCGGGAACGAAAAACCCGCCAAAAAAGCCCTTTAGTCGCGGGTCGCCTCCCCAACCGCGACTAAAGGTTACCCTTTAGTCGCGGGTCGCCTCCCCAACCGCGACTAAAGGTCCCTTTAGTCGCGGGTCGCATCCCCAACCGCGACTAAAGGTGGGGGCTATAAATACAAGGGCCCGACCCGTCGCGGGCATTTCTCGTCTTCTCTGCCGCGCCGAAGGCCTGCCGCCGTCGCCCTCGCCCTCGACGCCGCCCGCCGTCGCCCTC
>NW_025312228.1:0-566 GCF_018294505.1 Triticum aestivum
TGACCCTCTCTACTCTTTTGCACATTCTATGCGGGTGAAATGATGATACCATGCCAAGTTCCAACCTTTTCAGAGTTCATTTTGTAGTGATTTTCAATTTCACCGTCATTTAGCTCTCTAAACAAATCGGTAAATGACTGAAAAAAGCAAATCATGTCAGAACATGTTGGAAATTGATGACGTCGCTTTGAATGATGCATACTGAACGCAAAAATAGGCTGGAGTTCAAATAAGTTTAAAAAACATTGAAGTGCCCGTGTAACAGATGAGTTCTCGTCCGAAACCCTGATACTCCGAAAGAGGTTGTCCAGTTTGTACACGAGGTGCGTCCAGTTTTCGCCGTGACCCTCTCTACTCTTTTGCACATGATATGTGGGTGAAATGATGATACCATCCCAGGTTCCAACATTTTTAGAGTTCATTTTGTAGTGATTTTCAATTTCACCGTCATTTAGCTGTCTAAACAAATCGGTAAATGACTGAAAACAACAAATGATGTCAGAACGTGTTGGAAATTGATGACGTCGCTTTGAATGATGCATACTAAACACAAAAACAGTCTGGAG
>NW_025312229.1:0-566 GCF_018294505.1 Triticum aestivum
CGTGTACAAACTAGACAATCTCTTTCGGAGTATCAGGGTTTCGGACAAGAACTCATCTATTACACGGGCACTTCAATGTTTTTTAAACTTATTTGAACTCCAGACTATTTTTGTGTTCAGTATGCAGCATTCAAAGCAACGTCATCAATTTCCAACATGTTCTGACGTCATTTGCTGTTTTTCAGTCATTTACCGATTTGCTTAGAGAGCTAAATGACCGCGAAATTGAAAATCACTACAAAATGAACTCTGAAAATTTTGGAACTTGGCATGGTATCATCATTTCCCCCGCATCGCATGTGCGAAAGAGTAGAGAGGGTCACGGCGAAAACTGTACGCACTTCGTGTACAAACTGGACAATCTCTTTCGGGGTATCAGGGTTTCGGATGAGAACTCATCTGTTACACGGTCACTTCAATGTTTTTTAAACTTATTTGAACTCCAGACACTTTTTGCGTTCAGTATGCAGCATTCAAAGAGACGTCATCAATTTGCAACACGTTCTCACGTCATTTGTTGTTTTTCAGTCATTTACCGATTTGTTTAGAGAGCTAAATGACCATGA
>NW_025312230.1:0-566 GCF_018294505.1 Triticum aestivum
AATTGATGACGTCGCTTTGAATGATGCATATTGAACGCAAAAATAGGCTGGAGTTCAAATAAGTTTAAAAAACATTGAAGTGCCCGTGTAACAAATGAGTTCTCGTCCGAAACCATGATACTCCGAAAGAGATTGTCCAGTTTGTACACGAGGTGCGTCCAGTTTTCGCTGTGACCCTCTCTACTCTTTTGCAGATGCTATGTGGGTGAATTGATGATACCATGCCAAGTTCCAACATTTTCAGAGTTCATTTTGTAGTGATTTTCAATTTCACCGTCATTTAGCTCCCTAAACAAATCGGTAAATGACTGAAAAACAGCAAATGATGTCAGAACGTGTTGGAAATTGATGGCGTCGGTTTGAATGATGCATTCTAAACGCAAAAATAGGCTGGAGTTCAAATAAGTTGAAAAAACATTGAAGTGCCCGTGTAACAGATGAGTTCTCGTCCGAAACCCTGATACTCCTAAAGAGATTGTCCAGTTTGCACACGAGGTGCGTCGAGTTTTCGCCGTGATCCTGTATACTCTTTTGCACATGCTATGCGGGCGAAATGATGATACCAT
>NW_025312231.1:0-566 GCF_018294505.1 Triticum aestivum
GTTCTTCTACAACGGCGACTTCAGGAACGATCAAACACCATCGCCTCATCAAATTTAGTAAGAATTTGGGTTTTCACCCAGAAGAACCAGTCTAAGCATATCCGACCAATGCCTTCAACAAGGTAACAAAGTAAAAACATCGTCATTGCTAGGTATAACCATAACCAACTTGGGTTTGACGTAGGCTTTCACCCCGGAGCTCGAGTCGGGTGCTCGAGTAACACCACCATCGACATCACTCATATGTTGTCACCACCACTTTTTTCGTGACCCCAGCAGAATGTGTGACCACTGCCGCTGCACAACCATCCCTCCGTGTCAAGCTGTCATCCATAGTTAGCATCTCAGTGCATAAGTCAACCACTGGATCTAAAGGGAGAGACCCGCACAAAGACCTTTCGATGGTCATACCAATCCGTTGATCAGTGCCTCAAAGAACACCGATGACATCAACGTGACACCACGCCTTGTTGGATTGATCGATCCCCAAGTCCCCAGAGAAATTTTCCTGGCGCAGCCACCAGCATCATTGCTCGACAACGTTTTCTAGTGGCGAAAGGGGGGGG
>NW_025312232.1:0-566 GCF_018294505.1 Triticum aestivum
GTCATGGATTACGAAATGTGGTGCCCCTCTCATTATCATGGTCGGTCCTGAGATTTTCGGGGCCCGGTGCAAAACTACAATTCGGGGGCGGGGGGGGGGGGTCCTAAATACGATCACTTCTCCGTGTTTTATTCGTGAGTGATTTTCAAAAAATATATAGTTTTTCAGGAAGGATTCTAAAAGGCACCAAGACAAAATTAGGAAATATATGGTACATATCACAACTTTATTAATTTACAGGTTGAAAGTGTGTTACGTCGACTAGAAGGGGATAAATAGGCGATTTTTATGAATTCTTTACTGAGGAATTTCAGGGTGAGGAAATTCCTGAGTGAGAATTACTTGTAGCGGAATAAGTACTCAGGTATAAGCATAACAGAGTAACAACGTAGTCTTCATGATGAAATGAAAGACAAAACACAGAGTACAGAAAGCGTAAACACATGATAGGCAGGATGAAGACAAACTGACTGAAGAAATAGGGTTGAGGAATTAGAGAAAGTCTTCAGTCAAAGTCCTCAAATAGTAATGATCGGGCTCATCAACACATAACTGAGAAAATGAAA
>NW_025312233.1:0-566 GCF_018294505.1 Triticum aestivum
GGCATTTAAATGCTATATAATATTTTAAATGCTCAATTAATTCTGAACTTAAGTAATGGCTATTGGGAATATTCCAAAAAGAGCCCACAATTATTTTCAGGATTTTTGAAAATGTTTTGGTATTTTAAATAAAGCCCAGAAGTTACAGAAAAATAGAAAACAGAAAACAATTTAGAAAAGAGAGAGAGAGAGAACACCTACCTGGGCCACTTACCTGGCCGGCCCACGAGTGCGGCCCAGCCCACCTGGCCCCTCCCCTGTCGTCTTCCTCCCTATTAGGAGGACGGGCGCATGCCCGACGCGCGTGCACCGCCGTGCGGCCACCTCCACCCCGCTTGCCTGCGACCTCGACGCCTAGACGTCTCCAACGCCACCATGCATGCCCCTGGAACCCCCTCACACTCTCCCTCGCTCCTCCCCTCTCCTCTGTTTCTCTTTCGCGCACCCACCCGAGCGCAGCCGTAGCCGCCGCTCACCGTTAGCATGCCTTGTGGCCACCCCACGCCTCGCCGACGCGCCTAGAAGCTCCGCCACTTCGTCCTCCACCCCCTCACCGAGACACGCCC
>NW_025312234.1:0-566 GCF_018294505.1 Triticum aestivum
GATTCAAACTTGAATTTGACGCTTGAATATGATTGCCTTCGGCTCAAAATGTCCTTTGCAGGTTCAAAGCAAGGTGCCTGTGCTTAGGCGAGCGCTTGGACTGCAGCTAAGCCTCCGAGTGAGAGGGTCGCTCTTCACTCGGTAGGATTTTTGTAACTTAGGCGAGCGCTTGGACTGCAGCTAAGCCCCCGAGTGAGAGGATTGCTCTTCACTCGGTAGGATTTTTATAACTTAGGCGAGCACGAGGCTGCAGCTAAGCCTCCGAGTGGAAGGTTGGCTTACCACTCGGTAGGATTTTGATAAACTTAGGCGAGTGCTTGGACTGCAGCTAAGCCCCCGAGTGGAAGGCTGGCTTACCACTCGGTAGGATTTTGATAAACTTAGGCGAGCACGAGGCTGCAGCTAAGCCTCCGAGTGGAAGGCTTGCTTACCACTCGGTAGGATTTTGATAAACTTAGGCGAAACGGATTCGCGGCTAAGCCCCCGAGTGGAAGGCTGGCTTACCACTCGGTAGGATTTTTATAAACTTAGGCGAGCACGAGGCTGCAGCTAAGCCTCCGAGTGGA
>NW_025312235.1:0-566 GCF_018294505.1 Triticum aestivum
AAAAGCATTTCAAATGAACTCTCAAAAGGTTGAAAGTTGGCATGGTATCATCATTTCATCCACATAGCATGTGCAAGAAAGTTGAGAGGGTTACGGCAAAAACTGGATACACTTCGTGTACAAAACGGACAATCTCTTTCAAAGTATCAGGATTTCATACGGAAACTCATCTGTTAAAAAGGGATTTCATTTTTTTAACTTATTTGAACTCCTGACTTTTTGTGTATTCAAAATGCACCATTCAAAGCCACATCATCATTTTTCAATCCTTTCTGACTTCATTTGTTATTTTTCATGCATTTACTAATTATTTTGAGCTATAAGACCCTAAAATTGAAAAGCATTTCTAATGAACTCTGAAAAGTTTGAAAGTTCGCATGGTATCATCATTTCATCCACGTAGCATGTGCAAGAAAGTTGAGAGGGTTACGGCAAAAACTGGATGCACTTCGTGTACAAAACGGACAATCTCTTTCAAAGTATCAGGATTTCATACGGAAACTCGTCTGTTACAAAGGGATTTCATTTTTTAAAACTTATTTGAACTCCTGACTTTTTGTGTGTTC
>NW_025312236.1:0-566 GCF_018294505.1 Triticum aestivum
GTCATCTTTGCAAGAAGGGGGTGCGGGAATGGGGATCGGGATTCGTGGATTCGGCGAAGCTTAAGGAGGGAGACTTAAATAGACTCAGATATTTTCATCGCAAACGGTTCCTAGAAAACAATTGTGTGTGGTGTTGTAGATATTTTTTATTAGCTATGAAAGACGAATTTGGAATAAAGTGCCAACGGATGGTGTTTTAAATGTACGAGAAATTTTGTAGTACTAATACAACTTTCATGTCAATTTTTGGAAAATTTCAGGGGTCATTTGACCTTCTAAGACATTTAAGTGATTTTCTAGCCATTTAATGACCGTAGTTGAAATTTGAACTACATGTACATGCAACATCTAACCATAACGGTTTGAAAACTCATATTTCGTGTACTTGTGTGCGATTTAATTCCATGTGCAATAAATTGGAAGGAATTTTCAAACATATTGGTCTAACGGTATGACACAATTAAGCATGGAGTGACATGGCATTTTAATTCCAAAAAATTAAAAAAAAATTAGAAACACATGAAAACTTGGTTGATGTAATGTCATGCCACCAAGATGATGTGGCA
>NW_025312237.1:0-566 GCF_018294505.1 Triticum aestivum
GCCACAAAGTAACAGTCGGGGGCCGTCGGGAACCCAGGCCCACCTCTACCGGAATGGAGCCACCTGCCCCTTCAGCCCCCGTCTCCGATCAGTATCACAGGTAATGTAACTGTGTAAAGTATATAGTATATGCCCGTGATCACCTCCCGAAGTGATCACGGCCCAGTAGTATAGCATGGCAGACGGACAAGAGTGTAGGGCCACTGATGGAACACTAGCATCCTATACTAAGCAGTAGGATAGCAGGTAATGGTAACAACAGTAGTAACAAGGACAGGCTATGCAGCAGTATAGGATTAACTGAAAACAGTAACATGCTACACTACTCTAATGCAAGCAGTATAGAGTAGAATAGGCGATATCTGGTGATCAAGGGGGGGGGGGGCTTGCCTGGTTGCTCTGGCAAGAAGGAGGGGTCGTCAACTCCGTAGTCGAACTGGGCAGCAGCAGCGTCGGTCTCGTAGTCTACCGGAGATAAGAGGGGGAAGAAACAATGAATACAATGCAAACATAAACACGACGATGCGTGACGTGACAAAGAGCGGTGCTAGGTGTGCCCTAACGTG
>NW_025312238.1:0-566 GCF_018294505.1 Triticum aestivum
AGCCCTCAACATGCAACAAAGAGTCACTCCAAAGCAACTAATAGTGGAGAACAAACGAAGAGATTATGGTTGGGTACAAAACCACCTCAAAGTTATCCTTTTTGATCTATCTATTCAAGAGTACGTAGTAAAATAACATGAAGCTATTCTTTCTGTTCGATCTATCATAGAGTTCATACTAGAATAACACCTTAAGACACAAATCAACCAAAACCCTAATGTCACCTAGATACTCCATTGTCACCTCAAGTATCAGTGGGCATGATTATACGATATGCATCACACAATCTCAGATTCATCTATTCAACCAACACGAAGTACTTCAAAGAGTGCCTCAAAGTTTCTACCGGAGAGTCAAGATGAAAACGTGTGCCAACCCCTATGCATAAGTTCACAAGGTCACTGAACCCGTAAGTAGATCACCAAAACATACATCAAGTGAATCACGTGAACATCCCATTGTCACCAGAGATAAGCACGGCAAGACATACATCAAGTGTTCTCAAATCCTTAAAGACTCAATCCGATAAGATAACTTCAAAGGGAAAACTCAATCCATTACAAGA
>NW_025312239.1:0-566 GCF_018294505.1 Triticum aestivum
TTTTTGCATTTTATGCTCTCCGTGAATTCAAATGCTTTTCAAACCCAAAACCCTAGAGAGAAGATGACATGACTTCTTCCATTTAAAAATGAAAAGGGTGTTTGAAAAATAATTGAATTTCATTTGGAAATATTCCAATTCTGAAACTTTATGCGACTCAATGATTTTCACGAGAGAAGATAAAATGACTTCTTCAAATTATATGAAATATGAGTTGGGAGTTTCAAAGAATTAAATTCAAAGCCCCTTTGAATTTATTTTCAATTTGGAATAGATCATCATGCATATTTTATTTTTCTTGCATTTTGGTCGATCCTAGAAATTTCACGCAGCTCAAGGACCTTCGGAGAGTTGGAGATTTCGTTATTTTCTTATTTGAAAGTTTTCTCGAATTTGAAAAGAGGATCATTTGATTTATTTATTTCATCTTCAATTATTTTTCCGTTATCAAAAATATAAGAGAGGGAATAATATGACTTTCCCAAATTTAGGAAAATGAAGATTTAATAAATAGATCAAATTTTGTTTGCCGGAGTTTTATTTGCATTTTATTTGGATAGGAAAAA
>NW_025312240.1:0-566 GCF_018294505.1 Triticum aestivum
GGGCGCTATCCACGCCTGGGCCGGACAAAGATGGCTCCTCGCTCTAAGCAGCATAAGTCTTTAGGGACTCGCAAAAACCTCTCGAACAGCGACCGACTCTCGCCTCATCATGACGGTCAGTTTTAGCTTTCTCCACTGAGGCGCTCGCCCAGCTCAACTGGGGCGCAATCGCAGTGGTTCTCCTAGTGCTACCTTAGCCGATACAACAGAATGTAAGGTACCAAAACATGGGAGCCGGGCAAACCCAACTATTGACCCAAGACATGATTCGGAGCCGATGCATATAATGCTATAAGTTTGGGGTGCCGCACTTGTGAAAGTGTTTGGACTTATCACACCATGATGCGGGAAACATAAGCCCCTGGTGTATTTAGCCGTACCAAAATGTACGGATGCAACATGTCATAAATGAACATATGTATAAGAAAGAAATGCAATTGGAAGCAAAAAGGTGCTGCATTACTTATTCAAGAAAAACTGCTGTAAATGCAGAACGATACAAATGGTGCGATAAGCAAGGGATGGGACTATTAAACATGTCCCCCTGCAGGGGTAGGCTGCGGAGT
>NW_025312241.1:0-566 GCF_018294505.1 Triticum aestivum
ACACCATGCAAACTTTCAACCTTTTCAGAGTTCATTTCTAGTGCTTTACCATTTCAGGGTCTTATAGCTCAAAAAATCAGTAAATGCATGAAAAATAACAAATGAAGTCAGGAAGGGTTGAAAATTGATGATGTGGCTTTGAATGGTGCATTTTGAACACACAAAAACTATGGAGTTCTAATAAGTTCAATAAAAAGAAATCCCTTTGTAACAGACGAGTTTCCGTGTGAAACCCTGATACTTCGAATGAGATTGTCCGTTTTGTACACGAAGTGCATCCAGTTTTTGCCGTAAGCCTCTCTACTTTCTTGCACATGCTATGTGGGTGAAATGATGACACCATGCCAACTTTGAACCTTTTCAGAGTTCATTTGTAGTGCTTTTTTCAATTTCAGGTTCTTATAGCTCAAAAAAATCAGTAAATGCATGAAAAATAACAAATGAAGTTAGAAAGGGTTGAAAATCGATGATGTGGCTTTGAATGGTGCATTTTGAAAACAGAAAAACTAGGAGTTCAAATAAGTTCAAGAAAATGAAATCACTTTGTAACAGACGAGTTTCCGTGT
>NW_025312242.1:0-566 GCF_018294505.1 Triticum aestivum
ACAAAGGGATTTCATTTTTTAAACCTTATTTGAACTCCTGACTTTTTGTGTGTTCAAAATGCACCATTCAAAGCCACATCATCATTTTTCAATCCTTTCTGACTTCATTTGTTATTTTTCATGCATTTACTAATTATTTTGAGCTATAAGACCCTAAAATTGAAAAGCATTTCAAATGAACTCTGAAAAGGTTGAAAGTTGGCATGATATCATCATTTCATCCACATAGCATGTGAAAGAAAGTTGATAGGGTTACGGCAAAAACTGGATGCACTTCGTGTACAAAACGGACGATCTCTTTCAAAGTATCAGGATTTCATCCGGAAACTCGTCTGTCACAAAGGGATTTCATTTTTTAAACCTTATTTGAACTACTGAGTTTTTGTGTGTTCAAAATGCACCATTCAAAGCCACATCATCATTTTTAATACTTTCTGACTTCATTTGTTATTTTTCATGCATTTACTAATTATTTTGAGCTATAAGACCCTAAAATTCAAAAGCATTTCAAATGAACTCTGAAAAGGTTGAAAGTTGGCATGATATCATCATTTCATCCACATAGC
>NW_025312243.1:0-566 GCF_018294505.1 Triticum aestivum
GAGGGAGAGGGCGAGGGAGAGGGAAGGCGAGGAGAGGGCGAGGGAGGGAGAGGGCGAGGGCGCGGCGAGGGGGAGGGTCAGGGCAGCGGCGGCGGCGGCGGTGGATCGAGAGGGAGAGGGAACTGGCGAGGGGGAGAGGGAAAGGGGGGATCGGGCGAAGGGGGAGAGGGAAGGGGGATCGGGCGAAGGGGCACAATACTAATGGCGCACCTCACCGCGGTGCGCCATTAGCATGTCCATACTAATGGCGCACCTCACCGTGGTGCGCCATTAGTATTTTTTTTTATTTCAACTCGAGCCAACAGGTTATGTACCACCAGAACTAATCCACATCAAGTCCCCTCTACTAGCTCGACTGGTCAGCAGCCAGTTCTCACACGAGGAGGTCCTGGGTTCGACTCCCAGGCTCCACAATTTTTTTTAGCATTTAAAAAGCTGTTTCATACTTATTTGTGTTTACATATGTTCAAACTTGTTTAAATAATAACAGTAATATTTTTTTATAAGACAGTAGCATTTAAAAAGCTGTTTGATACTTATTTTTTTATAAGACGGTGCGCGGGGTG
>NW_025312244.1:0-566 GCF_018294505.1 Triticum aestivum
GCCCCCGCGCGCCGGCGCCCTTGCCGCCCCCGCCGTCGCCATCGTCCTAGCCGCCCCCGCTGTGAGAGCCGCCGCCCCGGCTCTGTTTTTTTATTAGTTAATTGTTTTTTGATCATATATATATAATGTATATGTGTATGTATGTGGCTATATGTTTTTGTTCATATGTGGCTATATGTTTTTTTTATTAGTTTAATTTTTTTGTTCATATGTGATGTATATGTGTATGTGAACAAAAAAAAATTTGTATGTATGTAGATGTTCAAAATGTATGAATATATATGTCAAAAATGTTTTTTTGTTCATATATAGAAAGTTTTTATATATGACAATGGATATATATTCGATATATATGAGAAATGATGATCCACATGGAAAAGTTTTATATATGCAAAAGTTACAATTTTAGAAAAGTTTTATATATCTAGCTAGGAAGGGAAGAAGAAGAAAAAGAAGGATAGGAAAGAAGAAAATAAGAAGAGGAAAGAAAGAAGAAGAGGAGAGGAAGAAGAGGAGAAATAAATAAGAAGAGGAAAAAAGAAGAAAAAGAAGAGGAGAAGAAGAAA
>NW_025312245.1:0-566 GCF_018294505.1 Triticum aestivum
CACTCTCTACTCTTTCGGACATGCTATGCGGGTGAAATGATGATACCATGCCAAGTTTCAATATTTCGAGAATTCATTTTGTAGTGATTTTCAATTTCATGGTCATTTAGCTCTCTAAACAATTAGGTAAATGACCGAAAAACAACAAATGATGTCAGAACATGTTGGAAACTGATGACATCGCTTTGAATGCTGCATACTGAACACAAAATAAGTCCGGAGTTCAAATAAGTTTAAAAAACATTGAAGTGCTCGTGTAACAGATGAGTTCTCATCTGAAACCCTGATACTCCGAAAGAGTTTGTCCAGTTTGTACACGAAGTGCGTCCAGTTTTTGCCGTGACCCTCTCTACTCTTTCGGACATGCTATGTGGGTGAAATTATGATACCATGCCAAGTTTCAACATTTTCAGAATTCAGTTTGTAGTGATTTTCAATTTCACGGTCATTTAGCTCTCTAAACAATTAGGTAAATGACCGAAAAACAATAAATGATGTCAGAACATGTTGGAAATTGATGACGTTGCTTTGAATGCTGCATACTGAACACAAAAGAAGTCCGGAGT
>NW_025312246.1:0-566 GCF_018294505.1 Triticum aestivum
GGATTGAAAAATGATGATGTGGCTTTGAATGGTGCATTTTGAACACACAAAAAGTCAGGAGTTCAAATAAGTTTTAAAAAATGAAATCCCTTTGTAACAGACGATTTTCCGGATGAAATCCTGATACTTTGAAAGAGATTGTCCGTTTTGTACACCAAGTGCATCCAGTTTTTGCCATAACCCTCTCAACTTTCTTGCACATGCTATGTGGATGAAATGATGATATCATGCCAACTTTCAACCTTTTCAGAGTTCATTTGAAATGCTTTTCAATTTTTGGGTCTTATAGCTCAAAATAATTAGTAAATGCATGAAAAATAACAAATGAGGTAAGAAAGGATTGAAAAATGATGATGTGGCTTTGAATGGTGCATTTTGAACACACAAAAAGTCAAGAGTTCAAATAAGTTTTAAAAAATGAAATCCCTTTGTAACAGAGGAGTGTCCGGATGAATTCCTGATACTTTGAAAGAGATTGTCCGTTTTGTACACGAAGTGCATCCAGTTTTTGCCGTAACCCTCTCAACTTTCTTGCACATGCTATGTGGATGAAATGATGATATCAT
>NW_025312247.1:0-566 GCF_018294505.1 Triticum aestivum
GGGAAGGCGAGGAGAGGGCGAGGGCGAGGGCGAGCAGTGGGTCAGGGTAGCGGCGGCGGCGGCGGTGGATCGAGAGGGAGAGGGAACTGGCGAGGGGGAGAGGGAAGGGGGGATCGGGCGAAGGGGGAGAGGGAAGGGGGGATCGGGCACAATACTAATGGTGCACCTCACCATGGTGCGCCATTAGCATATCCATACTAATGGCGCACCTCACCGTGGTGCGCCATTAGTATTTTTTTTTATTTCAACTCGACCAACAGGTTATGTACCACCAGAACTGATCCACATCAAGTCCCCTCTACTAGCTCGACTGGTCAGCAGCCAGTTCTCACGCCAGGAGGTCCTGGATTCGACTCCCAGGCTCCACAAATTTTTTTTAGCATTTAAAAAGCTGTTCGATACTTATTTGTGTTTAAATATGTTCAAACTTGTTTAAATAATAATAGTAATATTTTTTTTATAAGACAGTAGCATTTAAAAAGCTGTTTGATACTTATTTTTTTATAAGACGGTGCGCGGGGTGCGGGGGGTCGGCGGCGGCGGTTGATTAGGGGAATCAAGGGTGC
>NW_025312248.1:0-566 GCF_018294505.1 Triticum aestivum
GTTCAAAATGCACCATTCAAAGCCACATCATCATTTTTCAATCCTTTCTGACTTCATTTGTTATTTTTCATGCATTTACTAATTATTTTGAGCTACAAGACCCTAAAATTGAAAAGCATTTCAAATGAACTCTGAAAAGGTTGAAAGTTGGCATGGTATCATCATTTCATCCACACAGCATGTGCAAGAAAGTTGAGAGGGTTACGGCAAAAACTGGATGCACTTCGTGTACAAAACGGACAATCCCTTTCAAAGTATCAGGATTTCATCTGGAAACTCGTCTGTTACAAAGGGATTTCATTTTTTAAAACATATTTGAACTCCTGACTTTTTGTGCATTCAAAATGCACCATTCAAAGCCACATCATCATTTTTAATCCTTTCTGACTTCATTTGTTATTTTTCATGCATTTGCTAATTATTTTGAGCTATAAGACCCTAAAATTGAAAAGCATTTCAAATGAACTCTGAGAAGGTTGAAAGTTGGCATGGTATCATCATTTCATCCACATAGCATGTGCAAGAAAGTTGAGAGGGTTACGGCAAAAACTGGATGCGTGTACAAA
>NW_025312249.1:0-565 GCF_018294505.1 Triticum aestivum
TTCAAAGCGACGTCATCACTTTCCAACATGTTCTGACATCATTTGCTGTTTTCCAGTCATTTACCGATTTGTTTAGAGAGGTTAATGATGGTGAAATTGAAAATCACTACATAATGAACTCTGAAAATGTTGGAACATGGCATGCTATCATCATTTCACCCGCATAGCATGTGCAAAAGAGTAGAGAGGGTCACGGCGAAAAGTGGACGCACCTCGTGTACAAACTGGACAATCTCTTTCGGAGTATCAGGGTTTCGGACGAGAACTCATCTGTTACACGGGCACTTCAATGTTTTTTAAACTTTTTTGAACTCCAGCCTATTTTTGCATTCACTATGCATCATTCAAAGCGACGTCATCAATTTCCAACACGTACTGACATCATTTGCTGTTTGTCGGTAATTTACTGATTTGTTTAGACAGCTAAATGACGGTGAAATCGAAAATCACTACAAAATGAACTTTGAAAATGTTTGAACTTGCCATGGTATCATCATTTCACCCGCATAGCATGTGCAAAAGAGTAGAGAGGGTCACGGCGAAAAGTGGACGCACCTCGTGTACA
>NW_025312250.1:0-565 GCF_018294505.1 Triticum aestivum
ATTTTTTTAAACTTATTTGAACTCCTGACTTTGTGTGTGTTCAAAATGCACCATTCAAAGCCACATCATCATTTTCAATCCTTTCTGACTTCATTTGTTATTTTTCATGCATTTACTAATAATTTTGAGCTATAAGACCCTAAAATTGAACTCTAAAAAGGTTGAAAGTTGGCATGGTATCATCATTTCATCCACATAGCATGTGCAAGAAAGTTGGGAGGGTTACGACAAAAATTGGATGCACTTCGTGTACAAAATGGACAATCTCTTTCAAAGTATCAGGATTTCATACGGAAACTCGTCTGTTACAAAGGGATTTCATTTCTTCAAACTTATTTGAACTCCTGACTTTTTGTGTGTTCAAAATGCACCATTCAAAGCCACATCATCATTTTTCAATCCTTTCTTACTTCATTTGTTATTTTTCATGCATTTACTAATTATTTCGAGCAATAAGACCCTAAAATTGAAAAGCATTTCAAATGAACTCTGAAAAGGTTGCATGTTGGCATGGTATCATCATTTCATCCACATTGCATGTGCAAGAAAGTTGGGAGGGTTACGG
>NW_025312251.1:0-565 GCF_018294505.1 Triticum aestivum
CATGTGCAAAAGAGTAGAGAGGGTCATGGCGAAAACTGGACGCACCTCGTGTACAAACTGGACAATCTCTTTTGGAGTATCAGGGTTTCGGATGAGAACTCATCCGTTACACGGGCACTTCAATGTTTTTTAAACTTATTTGAACTCCAGCCTATTTTTGCATCCAGTATGCATCATTCAAAGCGGCGTCATCAGTTTCCAACACGTTCTGACATCATTTGCTGTTTTTCAGTCATTTAGCGATTTGTTTAGAGAGCTACATGACGGTGAAATTGAAAATCACTACAAAAGGAACTCTGAAAATGTTGGAACTTGGCATGGTATCATCATTTCGCCCGCATAGCATGTGCAAAAGAGTAGAGAGGGTCACGGCGAAAACTGGATGCACCTCGTGTACAAACTGGACAATCTCTTTCGGAGTATCAGGGTTTTGGACGAGAACTCATCTGTTACACGGGCACTTCAATGTTTTTAAAATTATTTGAACTCCAGCCTATTTTTGCATTCAGTATGCATCATTCAAAGCGACGTCATCAATTTCCAACACGTTCTGACATCATTTGCT
>NW_025312252.1:0-565 GCF_018294505.1 Triticum aestivum
TCGGACGAGAACTCATCTGTTACCCGGGCACTTCAATGTTTTTTAAACTTATTTGAACTCCAGCCTATTTTTGTGTTCGGTATGCATCATTCAAAGAGACGTCATCAATTTCCAACACGTTCTGACATCATTTGCTGTTTTCAGTCATTTACCGATTTGTTTAGAGAGCTAAATGACGGTGAAATTGCAAATCACTACAAAATGAATTCTGAAAATGTTGGAACTTGGCATGGTATCATCATTTCACCCACATCGCATGTGCAAAAGAGTAGAGAGGGTCACGGCGAAAACTGGACGCACCTCGTGTACAAACTGGACAATCTCTTTCGGAGTATCAGGGTTTCGGACGAGAACTCATCTGTTACACGGGCACTTCAATGTTTTTAAACTTATTTAAACTCTAGCCTATTTTTGCATTCAGTATGCATCATTCAAAGCGACGTCATCAATTTCCAACACGTTCTGACATCATTTGCTGTTTTTCAGTCATTTACCGATTTGTTTAGAGAGCTAAATGACGGTGAAATTGAAAATCACTACAAAATGAACTCTGAAAATGTTGGAA
>NW_025312253.1:0-565 GCF_018294505.1 Triticum aestivum
TGTACCGCAATCGACTTATTCTTTAATCCACTTAGGCGAGCACTGGGCTGCAGCTAAGCCTCCGAGTGAGAGGGTCGCTCTTCACTCGGTAGGATTTTTGTAACTTAGGCGAGCGCAGGGCTGCATCTAAGCCCCCGAGTGAGAGGGTTGCTCTCCATTCGGTAAGATTTTTATAACTTAGGCGAGCCCGACGCTGCAGCTAAGCCTCCGAGTGGAAGGCTGGCTTACCACTCGGTAGGATTTTGATACCTTAGGCGAGCACGAGGCTGCAGCTAAGCCCCCGAGCGAAAGGATCGCTCTTCACTCGGTAGGATTTTCACAACTTAGGCGAGTGCTTGGACTGCAGCTAAGCCCCCGAGTGAGAGGGTTGCTCCTCACTCGGTAGGATTTTTATAACTTAGGCGAGCACGAGGCTGCAGCTAAGCCCCCGAGTGAGAGGATCGCTCTTCACTCGGTAGGATTTTCACAACTTAGGCGAGTGCTTGGACTGCAGCTAAGCCCCCGAGTGAGAGGGTTGCTCTTCACTCGGTAGGATTTTTATAACTTAGGCGAGCACGAGGCTGCA
>NW_025312254.1:0-565 GCF_018294505.1 Triticum aestivum
AAAAAAATTAGGGTTAGTTCATCATATCCGAACCAATCTGAGCCTTTGCATAATCTTTTTAGGGTTTTGCTTTGTTGAATTTGCGGTTGCATCGTCGTGTCTAGTTGCTGGTCTTAGAGTCTAGTCTTTTAGAGTTTCGAGTTCTGGTCATAAGTTGTCACGCCGCCGCCGCACCATCATCATCGCCCCTGCCATCTACACCACCGCTTATCCGCCACCGCTTCGAATCCGTATCCATATACCACCACCGCTGTCATATACCACCACCGCTGCCATCTACTACCATATATCCACCACCAATTCGAGTTCTTGTCATATTAGGTTTGTTTTCGAGATCCATCTAGATTTCGATTCGTGTTTCCTTGCCGGAGTAGGTTTCGGAAAAAAAAAGAGTCCGGAAACCACCCTCCGTTTAGGCCCAAAAATTTTCGAAAACGCATTTTTCGAAAAAAATTCTGGCTATCCTATTTTTAGGTGTTTCTGAGTGTTTTGAGACAGGTGCCATTATAGGAAGTTTTTTTTGGACCCGTTTCCAGTTTTTGGGTCCGGGCAGTCGAAAAAAAAA
>NW_025312255.1:0-565 GCF_018294505.1 Triticum aestivum
TGGAACATCTTATATGTTCCATGACGTTCAAAACGTCGTTGAAGACCCGGTTCTAAGCCGTAAAGCATGGTGCACTAAACTATCAAGTAGTCATCATATTGAGCTAGCCAAACGTTCATAACGTCTGCATCTGCTCCTGCAATAGGTCTGTCACCTAGCGGTGCATCAAGGACATAATTTTTCTGTGCAGCAATGAGGATAATCCTCAGATCACGGATCCAATCCGCATCTTTGCTACGAACATCTTTCAACATAGTTTTTCTCTAGGAACATATCAAAAATAAACAGGGAAGCAACAACGCGAGCTATTGATCTACAACATAATTTGCAAAATACTATCAGGACTAAGTTCATGATAAATTTAAGTTCAATTAATAATATTACTTAAGAACTCCCACTTAGATAGACATCCCTCTAATCCTCTAAGTGATCATGTGATCCATATCAACTAAACCATGTCCGATCATCACGTGAGATGGAGTAGTTTCAATGGTGAACATCACTATGTTGATCATATCTACTATATGATTCACGCTCGACCTTTCGGTCTCCGTGTTCCGAGGCC
>NW_025312256.1:0-565 GCF_018294505.1 Triticum aestivum
ACAAAGAGAAGAACCAAACAAGAACCAATAATATAGTAAGAAGAGGCAGGGGAGGTATGCCAACAAATAGAGGAGTGAAACCTCCAACTGAGAAGAACCGACAAAACCTCCAACATCGAAAACATCATAGAAGACGCGAGTGAACTCCGTTTTCGATGAACTCGAGCTTGTCACAAAGATGACCATAAGCTCCAAAACTCACAAAGAGAAGAACCAAACAAGAACCGATCATATAGAGGCAGGGGAGGTATGCCACCAAATAGAGGAGTGAAACCTCCAACTGAGAAGAACCGGCAGAACCTCCAACATCGAAAACATCATAGAATATGCGAGTGAACTCCGTTTTCGACGAACTCGATCTTGTCACCAAGATGACCATAAGCGCCAAAACTCACAAAGAGAAGAACCAAAGAAGAACCAATAATATAGTAAGAAGAGGCAGGGGAGGTATGCCAACAAATAGAGGAGTGAACCCTCCAACTGAGAAGAACCAACATAACCTCCAACATCGAAAACATCATAGAAGATGTGAGTGAACTCCGTTTTCGATGAACTCTAGCTTGTC
>NW_025312257.1:0-565 GCF_018294505.1 Triticum aestivum
TGACACCATGCCAACTTTCAACCTTTTCAGAGTTCATTTGTAGTGCTTTTTTCAATTTCAGGGTCTTATAGCTCAAAAAAATTAGTAAATGCATGAAAAATAACAAATGAAGCCAGAAAGGGTTGAAAATCGATGATGTGGCTTTGAATGGTGCATTTTGAACACAGAAAAACTAGGAGTTCAAATAACTTCAAGAAAATGAAATCCCTTTGTAACAGACGAGTTTCCGTGTGAAACCCTGATACTTCGAATGAGATTGTCTGTTTTGTACACGAAGTGCATCCAGTTTTTGCCTTAAGCCTCTCTACTTTCTTGCACATGCTATGTGGGTGAAATGATGACACCATGCAAACTTTCAACCTTTTTAGAGTACATTTGTAGTGATTTACAATTTCAGGGTCTTATAGCTCAAAAAAATCTGTAAATGCATGAAAAATAACAAATGAAGTCAGAAAGGGTTGAAAATTGATGATGTGCCTTTGAATGGTGCATTTTGAACACAGAAAAACTATGGAGTTCAAATAAGATCAATAAAATGAAATCCCTTTGTAACAGACGAGTTTCC
>NW_025312258.1:0-565 GCF_018294505.1 Triticum aestivum
GGCGCGAAGGAGCTGAGGGAGTACTACTACCTCTTCTGGTCGACGGAGACGCGAGCGCATCCCCACACGAAGGTGCTCCCTGCTGCCGCTTCTGAACTGGCTCCAAACGGGTACCCCTTCTTCGCGCTGTTCTTCTACTGCAGGCTTTGCCCGCCCTTCTCTGAATTCTTCTGTGACATCATGAATACCTACGGGTTCCGCCTCCTTGACTTCACCCCCAACGCCGTTCTGACCATGGCAGTTTTCGCACATCTCTGCAAAAACTTTGTCGGAGTCCATCCGAACGTAGCCCTTTTTCGCCACTTCTTTATGCCCCGAGTCGAGAGAGGAGAGCCTCTTGCCGGCGGGATCGCCTGGATCTCGAGAGTCGGCAAGAAGGAAGCTTATCTGGAGGGAGAGCTCCGCAGCAAGTGGGAGGAATGGAGAGCAGAGTGGTGCTGGATTGTCGAGGAGAACCCGCAGCCATTTACTGCCCTGCGCCAAGCCCCAATAGTGCATGGCAACGATTGGAGCAACGTGGCCCCGGAAGACGACAGGCTGAAGATTGTCGTCACCCGGATCCTTC
>NW_025312259.1:0-565 GCF_018294505.1 Triticum aestivum
ACCGCTCACTATGAGGCAGTGAAGCGAATTCTTCGCGGTACTGTGTCTACTGGCTTGCGTTTCCGGTGCTCCGCTTCTATGGGACTGAGTATTTTCACTGATGCCGATTGGGCGGGCTGTCCTGATGATCGTCGGTCTACGAGCGGTTTTGCCATTTTTCTTGGCTCCAACCTCGTCTCTTGGAGTTCTCGCAAGCAACCCACAATTTCTCGTTCTAGCACTGAGGCAGAATACAAGGCTTCGGCTTATGGTACCGCTGAGGCTATATGGATACAGTCGGTGTTGAAGGAGCTTGGTGTGTTTCTTTCTCGCCCTCCGGTGTTATGGTGTGACAATGTTGGCGCCACATACTTATCTGCCAAACCAGTTTTTCATGCCCGCACGAAGCATATCTAGGTTGATTTTCACTTTGTGCGTGAGCGGGTTGCTTTGGGTGCCCTTGATGTTCGGTTCATCTCCAGTGGCGATCAGTTGACTGACGTATTCACGAAGCCTACTTCTCAGCTCACACTTCGTCGTTTTAGTTCCAATCTCAACCTTGTTCACGATGGTTTAGATTGAGGGG
>NW_025312260.1:0-565 GCF_018294505.1 Triticum aestivum
GACCAGACCAAGACCGCTTACGGATCCCCACCATTATCAATACCTCATATATATTTGCAATATTCAGATTGCTTTATCATATTCTTGGTCGTTCTTCGATTGCTTGCAGGAATAGACCTTCGTGGTCAGGCTGACCGTGCTTCCGGCATCGTCAGTAACCTCAGGAGATTGGTTTAGCGATTGCTAAGGTGCAACGTCGTGCACGTTTGTAGTCGGATCGTCAAAGTCGTCTCCACCAAATCGATAGTTATCATCTCATCGAAAGATCGAGACCCTCGCCTCTATTAAGTGGTATCAGAGCCCATGAGGACATGAATACCTTGGATACGACCAAAAATATTGCATACATGCATATTTGTCAGGTGATTTCTAGTGCAAACTATTCAATAATCTATTTATGTTATCCAGAACAAAAATACTTCACACACTTTTGTGTTTTGTCTAATTGCAGGTGTATGGGACATTTGTACAATCCACATATGAAGATAAGGAAGAAAGAGATGTTTATTTGCTGTCCAAAAAGTTCTCTCACGTCACTTTTGGCCCAAGAGAAGATAGAGTCCAA
>NW_025312261.1:0-565 GCF_018294505.1 Triticum aestivum
GACGAGCTCACCAGAGACAAGATCGCGGCGGCGACCGAAGCACTGGCCCATCGAGGACGGCACCAGGGGAGCGGAAGGAGAAGCGGGCGCATGAAGTGGGTGCAGGCGGAGGTGCTGAGCACGACGGGGTGGTCGGCTGTGAGCTCCGCGAGCCGTGGCCACGACGGCGAGCAGCACCGCCGCGACGAGCTTGGGCACGAAGGGGAGGAGCAGCTACGGGGGGCAGAAGAGACGTGCGAGGAGAGGGGAAAGGAGTCGGAGCTCACAGGGAAGGCACAAGGAGACCCGGCGACAACTTAGTAGCAGCAGGGGGGTGGCCGGAGTGGACAGTGACGGCGACGACCGAAGTGGAGGACGGTGGCGATCCGGCGAGGCAGAGAGGCTCCAAGGCTTGTGGCGTGGTCGCGGTCATCGTGGTCGGGGATGAGTGGGGCTCCTGGACAAAGGCGGACGGAGGACGGTCGCCGGTGGCCACGCGCACGGCGAGGCCGCAGCGACGGCTACGCCTGGGCCGACGCGGCGTGGCAGGTCCGGGGGAGAGGGGAGAGAGAAGAAGCCAGGAGGG
>NW_025312262.1:0-565 GCF_018294505.1 Triticum aestivum
CAAATAAGAGCGAGAAGAGAGCAAATGGAACGGCCGTGAAGCTAGCAATGATCAAGAAGTGATCCTGAACTCCAACTTACGTCAAACATAACCCAAAGACCGTGTTCACTTCCCGGACTCCGCCGAAAAGAGACCATCACGGCTACACACGCAGTTGATGTGTTTTAATTTGGATCTGGTGTCAAGTTATCTACAACCAGACATTAACAAATTCCCATCTGCCTATAACCGCAGGCACGGCTTTCGGAAGATTATACCCTGCAAGGGTGTCCCAACTTAGCCCATGACAAGCTCTCGCGATCAGCGAAGGATATACCTTCTCCTAGGAAGACCCGATCAGACTCGGAATTCCGGTTTACAAGACATTTCGACAATGGTAAAACAAGACCAGCAAAGACACTCGATGCGCCGACAATCCCGATAGGAGCTGCACATATCTCGTTCTCAGGGCAACACCAGATGAGACATCCTACGAGGAAAACCAGACCTCGAGTTTCCCCGAGGGGGCCTTGCAGTCTACTCAGTTTGGACCAACACTTAGACAAGCACTGGCCCGGGGGGGGGG
>NW_025312263.1:0-565 GCF_018294505.1 Triticum aestivum
GAGAGAGAGAGAGAGAGTAATTTTAGTGGTATGAGTCATATGTAGAGACATATAGGGTGTGTGAGAGAATCCCACAGAGAGAAAGACAAAGTGAAAGACGAGTGGAGACTGTGTGTGTGGCGTTGAAAAAGAAAGCTTAGGTACCGAGTGATACCAGAGAACAGTAGAGACGTGAGAGATAATGAAAACCGTGTAATGTATAACGATAGGGAGAGTGTGAAACTTCTCAAGGGAGACGTCGAGAGACCATGTTTGCGAGGATAGGAGAAACATGAAGTGAGCGTGCGGGTGAGCTGGAGAAAAGAGAGTGATAGCTACCTGAAGGAGCATGCATGCGAGAGACATGGGCGTGAAAGGAGTGAACAAAAAAGGGATTCAAATATTTGAATTCGAGATGATGATACATGTGATCCATATTCGAACCAAAATTGATCTATCAAACATGCATACTCATATGAATTCACGCACATCTATGTTATTTAATATGTTGATATTACTGATCCATACATTTTAGTAGAACATAATTTGGTTAAATTTTTTCGAATTCAACCATAAGATTTCAAGA
>NW_025312264.1:0-565 GCF_018294505.1 Triticum aestivum
ATGACGTCGCTTTGAATGGTGTGTACGGAACGCAAAAAAGTCTGGAGTTGTAATAAGTTTAAAAAAATGAAGTGCCAGTGTAACAGATGAGTTCTCGTCCGAAACCCTGATACTCCGAAAGGGATTGTCCAGTTTGTACACGAAGTGCGTCCAGTTTTTGCCGTAACCCTCTCTGCTCTTTTGCACATGCTCTATGGGCGAAATGATGATACCATGCCAAGTTTCGACATTTTCAGAGTTCATTTTGTAGTGATTTTCAATTTCACGATCATTCAGCTCTCTAAACAAATCGGTAAATGACTAAAAAAATAGCAAATGATGTCAGAAAGTTTTGAAAATTGATGACGTCGCTTTGAATGGGGTGTACGAAACGCAAAAAAGTCTGGAGTTGTAATAAGTTTAAAAAAATTAAGTGCCCGTGTAACAGATGAGTTCTCGTCAGAAACCCTGATACTTCGACAGAGATTGTCCAGTTTGTACACGAAGTGCGTCCAGTTTTTTCCGTAACCCTCTCTACTCTTTTGCACATGCTATGTGGGTGAAATGATGATACCATGCCAAGTTT
>NW_025312265.1:0-565 GCF_018294505.1 Triticum aestivum
CTACCCCTGGAGGGGGACATGTTTAATAGTAACATCCCTTGCTTATCGCACCATTTGTATCGTTCTGCATTCACAGGAGTATTTCTTGAATAAACAATGCATCACCTTTTTGCTTACAATTCCATTTGTTTCTTATACATATGTTCATTTATGACATGTTGCATCCGTACACTTTGGTACGGCTAAATACACCAGGGGCTTATGTTTCCCGCATCATGGTGTGATAAGTCCGAACACTTTCACTAGTGCGCACCCCGAACTTATATCATTATATGCATCAGCTCCGAATTATGTCTTGGGTCAATAGTTGGGTTTGCCCGGCTCCCATGTTTTGGTACCTTATGTTCCGTTGTATCGGCTGAGGTAGCACTGGGAGAACCACTGCGATTGCGCCTCAGTTGAGCTGGGCGAGCGCCTCAGTGGAGAAAGCTAAAACTGACCATCATGATGAGGTGAGAGCCGGTCGCTGTTCGAGAGGTTTATTGCGAGTCCCTAAAGACTTATGCCGCTTAGAGCGAGGAGCCGGCTTTGTCCAGCCCAGGCGTGGATAGCGCCCCAAATTCGG
>NW_025312266.1:0-565 GCF_018294505.1 Triticum aestivum
CCATCGCACCGGTGCCTATAGCCATCCGGGGCGACCTGGCGCAATGGGTGGAGGACAATGTGGACACCCTCGTTAGGGCCTTCGCGACTGATGATGATGGCGTGATCGTGGCCGCCGATGAGGGCGGCGTTGTCGACGGGCCTGGCACTGACAGAGGTGCTGGTGGTGGTGGTGATGATGTCAGTGATGCCAGCCACGCCTCTGGAGGCGCCCCAGAAGACGCGGCGAGTGATATGTCCGACTGATCATATGTCGCTGCTGTTTACCCTACATGAAGAAAGCTCGGGCATGGCCCTGAAGATTGTAAGAGCATTTTGGGATGGGAAGCCCCTCATGTAAATATTTGCGATCAGTACCCTGGTAAGCATAACGCTGCGTGTGAGCTTAGCTACTGGCCCGGTGATGGGTCAGCTGACTTGTTTACCTTTTGGCCCCGACGAGTCCCGAGCGGGCCTGCGAGGGCCGCGGCACTTCGAGTGTCTTCTTGGTGAACCCATGATCCTGTGATGAGAACCTCCGGAGAGGGTGAGGTGACAGCGGTCCGGATTGTAGGCGTGCTCGGCCT
>NW_025312267.1:0-565 GCF_018294505.1 Triticum aestivum
TCCACCAGCATTACTGTTTGATGATATTTTTTAAAAAAAAAATTACTGTCTTATAAAAAAATATTATTGTTATGATTTAAACAAGTTTTAACATATTTAAACACAAATAAGTATCAAACAGCATTTTAAATGCATAAAAAAAATTGTGGAGCCTGGGAATCGAACCTAGGACCTCCTGGTGTGAGAACTAGCTGCTGACCAGTCAAGCTAGTAGAGACGACTTGACATGTATCAGGTCAGGTGGTAGATAACTGTTGGCTCGAGCAGAAATAAAAAAAAATACTAATGGTGCACCTCACCCTGGTGCGCCATTAGTATGTATGTACTTATGGCGCACCGAGGGGTGGTGCGCCATTAGTATTGTGGCGCCCCTACTTCGCACTGATCCCCTCTCTCTCCCTCGCCCTCACCCGCGATCCCCTTCCCCGATCTCCTCTCCCGACGCCACCGTCGCCCCGCCCCGACACCACCGTCGCACCGCCGCCCTCGACGCCACCGTCGCCCCGCTCCGACACCATCCTCGCCCCGCCGCCCTCGATGCCACCATCGCCCCGCCGCCCCAGCG
>NW_025312268.1:0-565 GCF_018294505.1 Triticum aestivum
AGCGTCGGCGTTGTGGCGCGGCAAGCGTGCACTGGTGCGGTTGAGAGGGAGGGGTGGAAACCGCGTTAAACTCGTCTCCGTAGTTGAGAGGGAGCGGCCAAAGCAATGTGCAATCGTCTTTGTAGTGGAGCTGGGAGGGGCAAGGATAAGGGACGAAGACCGGGGTATCATGTCGGATGCGATCATACCAGCACTAAAGTACCGGATCCCATCAGAACTCCGAAGTTAAGCGTGCTTGGGCGAGAGTAGTACTAGGATGGGTGACCTCTTGGGAAGTCCTCGTGTTGCATTCCCTTTTTAATTTTTTTCGCGCCGCTTGCAAAACAAAACGCACGTGTAAGTAATATATTTACCGTGTTTTATTATTTTGCACGAGTGCGGTAAGTCATAGCTGGGTGCTCACGATTCACGGGTCCAGCGTCGGCGTTGTGGCGCGGCAAGCGTGCACTGGTGCGGTTGAGAGGGAGGGGTGGAAACCGCGTTAAACTCGTCTCCGTAGTTGAGAGGGAGCGGCCAAAGCAATGTGCAATCGTCTTTGTAGTGGAGCTGGGAGGGGCAAGGATAA
>NW_025312269.1:0-565 GCF_018294505.1 Triticum aestivum
CAAAAAGTCAGGAGTTCAAATAAGGTTTAAAAATGTAATCCCTTTGTAACACACGAGTTTCCGGATGAAATCCTGATACTTTGAAAAAGATTGTCCGTTTTGTACACGAAGTGCATCCACTTTTTGCCGTAACCCTCTCAACTTTCTTGCACATGCTATGTGGATGAAATGATGATATCATGCCAACTTTCAACCTTTTCAGAGTTCATTTGAAATGCTTTTCAATTTTAGGGTCTTATAGCTCAAAATAATTAGTAGATGCAAGAAAAATAACAAATGAAGTCAGAAAGGATTGAAAAATGATGATGTGGCTTTGAATGGTGCACTTTGAACACACAAAAAGTCAGGAGTTCAAATAAGTTTTAAAAAATGAAATCCCTTTGTAACAGACGAGTTTCCGGATGAAATCCCGATACTTTGAAAGAGATTGTCCATTTTGTACACGAAGTGCATCCACTTTTTGCCGTAACCCTCTCAACTTTCTTGCACATGCTATGTGGATGAAATGATGATATCATGCCAACTTTCAACCTTTTCAGAGTTCATTTGAAATGCTTTTCAATTT
>NW_025312270.1:0-565 GCF_018294505.1 Triticum aestivum
TGTACAAAATGGACAATCTCTTTCAAAGTATCAGGATTTCATACGGAAACTCGTCTGTTACAAAGGGATTTCATTTTTTCAAACTTATTTGAACTCCTGACTTTTTGTGTGTTCAAAATGCACCATTCAAAGCCACATCATCATTTTTCAATCCTTTCTTACTTCATTTGTTATTTTTCATGCATTTACTATTTATTTCGAGCAATAAGACCCTAAAATTGAAAACCATTTCAAATGAACTCTGAAAAGGTTGCAAGTTGGCATGGTATCATCATTTCATCCACATTGCATGTGCAAGAAAGTTGGGAGGGTTACGGCAAAAACTGGATGCACTTCGTGTACAAAACGGACAATCTCTTTCAAAGTATAAGGATTTCATACGGAAACTCGTCTGTTACAAAGGGATTTCATTTTTTAAAACTTATTTGAACTCCTGACTTTTTTTGTGTTCAAAATGCACCATTCAAAGCCACATCATCATCTTCAATCCTTTCTGACTTCATTTGTTATTTTTCATGCATTTACTAATTATTTTTGAGCTATAAGACCCTAAAATTGAACTCTG
>NW_025312271.1:0-564 GCF_018294505.1 Triticum aestivum
TGGCTTTGAATGGTGCATTTTGAGCACAGAAAAACTATGGAGTTCAAATAAGTTCAAAAAAATGAAACCCCTTTATAACAGACGAGTTTCCGTATGAAACCCTGATACTTCGAAAGAGATTGTCCGTTTTGTACACGAAGTGCATCCAGTTTTTGCCGTAACCCTCTCTACATTCTTGCACATGCTATGTGGGTCAAATGATGATACCATGCCAACTTTCAACCTTTTCAGAGTTCATTTGAAATGCTTTTCAATTTCAGCGTCTTATAGCTAAAAATAATCAGTAAATGCATGAAAAATAACAAATGAAGTCAGAAAGGGTTGAAAATTGATGACGTGGCTTTGAATGGTGCATTTTGAGCACAGAAAAACTATGGAGTTCAAATAAGTTCAAAAAAATTGAAATCCCTTTGTGACAGACAAGGATCCGTATGAAACCCTGATACTTCAAAAGAGATTGTCCGTTTTGTACACGAAGTGCATCCAGTTTTTGCCGTAACACACTCTACTATCTTGCACATGCTATGTGGGTCAAATGATGATACCATGCCAACTTTCAACCTT
>NW_025312272.1:0-564 GCF_018294505.1 Triticum aestivum
TGAAATGAAGAGAGGAGGAGAGGACCAGCCATGTATACGGCATACTAATGGCGCACCGCGGGCAGGTGCGCCATTAGTAAAAAAATTTATTTTTTTGATTTATTTTGAATTTTGAAGGCGGGAAGATACTAATGGCGCACCATGGTCAGGTGCGCCATTAGTAATTTTTTTTTTATTTTTTTGACTTATTTTGAATTTTGAAGGAGGGAAGATACTAATGGCGCACCATGGGCAGGTGCGCCATTAGTAAGTTTGAATTTTTTTGATTTTTTTTGCTTCTCTAGATCTTAAAAGCCCCGTATCTTTTTTTCTGTTAGGTTTTTGAGGATTTTGGAAATGTTTAACGGGGTTCCCCCAGTTAAATTTGGATGTAACTTTTCGAGTAGATGATTTTTCATATAAAAAACTTTTTCATCCGAGTTAGTATGCAAAAGTTATGCCCATTTTAATTCTCGCGAGATTTTGCAAATGAACTCAAAATTCATATTTGCAAATTTTCCCAACAACTAGGCCACATATCACATGGGAAACTTATTTTCTTTTATTTTTTTGACATTTTTATCA
>NW_025312273.1:0-564 GCF_018294505.1 Triticum aestivum
GCGAAAGAGTAGAGAGGGTCACGGCAAAAACTGAACGCACTTCGTGTACAAACTGGACAAACTCTTTCGGAGTATCAGGGTTTCGGACGAGAACTCGTCTATTACACGGGCACTTCAATGTTTTTTAAACTTATTTGAACTCCGGACTTCTTTTCTGTTCAGTATGCAGCATTCAAAGCGACGTCATCAATTTCCAACATGTTCTGACAATATTTGTTGTTTTCCGGTCATTTACCTAATTGTTTAGAGAGCCAAATGACCGTGAAATTGAAAATCACTACAAAATGAACTCTGAAAATGTTGAAACTTGGCATGGTATCATCATTTCACCCGCATATTATGTGCCAAAGAGTAGAGAGGGTCACGACAAAAACTGAACGCACTTCGTGTACAAACTGGACAAATCTTTCGGAGTATCAGGGTTTCAGACGAGAACTCATCTGTTACACGGGCACTTTAATGTTTTTTAAACTTATTAGAACTCCGAACTTCTTTTGTGTTCAGTATGCAGCATTTTAAGCAACGTCATCAATTTCCAGCATGTTCTGACATCATTTGTTGTAT
>NW_025312274.1:0-564 GCF_018294505.1 Triticum aestivum
CCATAATGGCCTAAGTTAAAAACATTCCGAGTGGAGAGTAATCATCCCACTCGGTGTCTTAGCAGCGACCCCGTAATCGCCTATGTTAAAAACATTCTGAGTGGAGAGCAATCCCCCCACTCAGGGGCTTAGCTGCGACCCCGTAATCACCTAAGTTAAAAACATTCGGAGTGGAGAGAAATCCTCCCACTCGGGGGCTTAGCTGTGACCCCGTAATCGCCTAAGTTAAAAACATTCCGAGTGGAGAGCAATTCTTCCACTCGAGGGCTTAGCTGCGAACCTTTAATCACCTAAGTTAAAACCATTCCGAGTGGAGAGCAATCCTCGCACTCGGGGGATTACCTGCGACCCCGTAATCCCTTAAGTTAAATGCATTCCGAGTCGAGAGCAATCCTCCCACTCGGGGGCTTAGCTTTGACCCTGTAATCGCCTAACTTAAAAAAATCCGAGTGGAGAGCAGTCCTCCCACTTGGAGGCTTAGCTACGACACCGTAATCGTGTAAGTTAAAAATATTCCGCTCGGGGGCTTAGCTGCGACCGCATAATCGCCTACATTAAAAACAT
>NW_025312275.1:0-564 GCF_018294505.1 Triticum aestivum
CATCCTATGTGGATGAAATGATGATACCATGCCGACTTTCAACCTTTTCATAGTTCATTTGAACTGCTTTTCAATTTTATGGTCTTATAGCTCAAAATAATTAGTAAATGCATGAAAAATAACAAATGAAGCCAGAAAGGATTGAAAAATGATGATGTGGCTTTGAATGGTGCATTTTGAACACACAAAAAGTCAGGAGTTCAAATAAGTTTTAAAAAATGAAATCCCTTTGTAACAGACGAGTTTCCGTATGAAATCCTGATACTTTGAAAGAGATTGTCCGTTTTGTACACGAAGTGCATCCATTTTTTGCCGGGACCCTCTCAACTTTCTTGCACATGCTATGTGGATGAAATGATGATACCATGCCAACTTTCAACCTTTACAGAGTTCATTTGAAATGCTTTTAAATATTGTGGTCTTATAGCTCAAAATAATTAGTAAATGCATGAAAAATAACAAATGAAGTCAGAAAGGATTGAAAAATGTTGATGTGTCTTTGAATGGTGCATTTTGGACACACAAAAAGTCAGGAGTACAAATAAGTTTTAAATAATGAAATCC
>NW_025312276.1:0-564 GCF_018294505.1 Triticum aestivum
AGAGGCTTACGGCAAAAACTGGATGCACTTCGCGTACAAAACGGACAATCTCCTTCGAAGTATCAGGGTCTCATTCGGAAACTCGTCTGTTACAAAGGGATTTCATTTTTTGGAACTTATTTGAACTCCATAATTTTTTCTGTGTTCAAAATGCACCATTCAAAGCCACATCATCAATTTTCAACCCTTTCTGACTTCATTTGTTATTTTTCATGCATTTACTGTTTTTGTTCAGCTATAAGACCCTCAAATTGAATAGCACTACAAATGAACTCTGAAAAGGTTGAAAGGTGGCATGGTATCATCATTTCACCCACATAGCATGTGCAAGAAAGTAGAGAGGCTTACGGCAAAAACTGGATGCACTTCGCGTACAAAACGGATAATCTCTTTCGAAATATCAGGGTTTCATACGGAAACTCGTCTGTTACAAAGGGATTTCATTCTTTGGAACTTATTTGAACTCCATAGTTTTTCTGTGTTCAAAATGTACCATTCAAAGCCACATCATCAATTTTCAACCCTTTCTGACTTCATTTGTTATTTTTCATGCATTTACTGATT
>NW_025312277.1:0-564 GCF_018294505.1 Triticum aestivum
GGCGTCGAGGGCGAGGTCGACGGCGGGCGGCGTCGAGGGCGAGGGCGGCAAGCCTTCGGCGCGGCAGAGAACGAGCAGAGAAATGGAGGCGACGGGTCGGGCGGTTGTATTTATAGCCCCCCCCCCCTTTAGTCGCGGTTGGGGAGGCGACCCGCGACTAAAGGGCCTTTAGTCGCGGTTGGGGAGGCGACCCGCAACTAAAGGGAAACCTTTAGTCGCGGTTGGGGAGGCGACCCGCGACTAAAGGGTAACCCTTAGTCGCGGTTGGGGAGGCGACCCGCGACTAAAGGACTTTTTTGGCGGGTTTTTCGTTCCCGCGCGCAACCACCTTTAGTCGCGGTTGGGCAGGCCAACCGCGACTAAAGGTATTTTTCAAATACTTTTTCTTTTTGAAAATCTTAAAAATACAAATAATATATCAAAAAATTCAGAAAAAAATAACTAATTCAATTCAATATGTTAAAAACACAAATATTATATCAAAAAATTCAGAAAAAAAACTAATTCAATTCAAAATTCTAAAAATACAAATAATATATCAAAAAATTAAGAAAAATAAAACTA
>NW_025312278.1:0-564 GCF_018294505.1 Triticum aestivum
CCTCCCTCCCCCCAATCTACAATCAACAGCTCACACGTTTCACATTACGTTAATTATGTAACTGGGATTACGTAGGTGTAGCATTACTCGTCCTAAAAAACCCAACTAAGCCAACCTCCCAGCATATTGCCCGGGAAAAGACCCCGCCGCGCCATTTTAGTCGGGATTACCAGATTAATAGTAGTAGTATCAATGGATCGCGCGAAGCAACAAGTGTTTTTGAGGGGCCGAAGCACCTAGTTTAAAAGGAAAAAAGGAGGTACACTCACAGCACCCCTATCGCGGTCGCATTGCACCCCACACTCGTTCGGTCCTGCACACGGCTCACGCAAATAGAACGTGCTTCGGCTTGCCTCTTCACTGACACGTGGGACTGCACATGGAGAAACCGACCATGCGCCAAACTCCCCCCGCCCACCGCGCGAAAATCCTCACCCCCCACCCAAAAATTCCCCCCAAATCATAGATTCAACCGCCCTTCGGCCAACTAGCCAATAATATTCCCCAAACCCCCCTCCCCCCATCCCCCTCCACACCATTCACTCTGCCAAAGCCGCCCACCCT
>NW_025312279.1:0-564 GCF_018294505.1 Triticum aestivum
AAAAATGAAATCCCTTTGTAACAGATGAGTTTCAGTATGAAACCCTGATACTACGAAAGAGATTCTCCGTTTTGTACACGAAGTGCATCGAGTTTTTGCCGTAACCCATTCTACTTTCTTGCACATGCTATGTGGGTGAAATGATGATACCATGCCAACTTTCAACCTTTTCAGAGTTCATTTCAAATGCTTTTCAATTTCATGGTCTTATACCTCAAAATAATCAGTAAATGCATGAAAAATAACAAATGAAGTCAGAAAGGGTTGAAAATTGATGATTTGGGTTTGAATGGTGCATTTTGAACACAGAAAAACTATGGAGTTCAACTAAGTTCAAAAAAATGAAATCCCCTTGTAACAGACGAGTTTCGTGATGAAACCCTGATACTTCGAAAGAGATTGTCCATTTTGTACATGAAGTGCATCCAGTTTTTGCCGTAACCCATTCTACTTTCTTGCACATGCTATGTGGGTGAAATGATGATACCATGCCAACTTTCAACCTTTTCAGAGTTCATTTCAAATGCTTTTCAATTTCATGGTCTTATAGCTCAAAATAATCAG
>NW_025312280.1:0-564 GCF_018294505.1 Triticum aestivum
GGGTGAGGACATCTGGCTAGCCAGATGCAGCACCAGCGACCCCAGTACATCGGAAGTTAGAGATGGAAACAAGAAATCACGGTGCAACAGCAATAACAAACGCTGGAATAAAGAAGACAACACGAAGGGCACGACAGTAAATGCCGAATTCAAAAGCTCTCGGCCAGGTCAAAAGCCGCCCCCTAAAGGCACCAGGGATGAACTGTCCAGCCTCAAGAAAATTCTGGACCAAGTATGTCAGATCCATAGTACCCCTGGTAAACCTGCTAATCATACCCACAGAGAATGTTGGGTCTTCAAACAGTCCGGCAAGCTCAACGCCATACACAAGGGGGAGGATACACCAAGTGAAGACGAGGACGAGCCCCCAAGCAAGACATGGGGGAACAAAAGAAATTTCCACCAGAAGTCAAAACAGTAAACGTGTTACACGTGATCAAGGGAAAAAACAACACGGCACTCCCAGGAAAATATACCCAAGTGCCTGTCACTGCGAAGTCCTGCCACTGGTCGTCTCAACCGATCACTTTCGACCATCGCGATTACTTAGCAAGTATCCGACAC
>NW_025312281.1:0-564 GCF_018294505.1 Triticum aestivum
TACCCCTACGTTCCCGTTTGTTCGGCTAGGTGGTAAAGGGAGCACCTCTGCGATTGTTACCACCGGGTCAGCCGGACGTGTACCTCAGACTGGGTGAAGCCGAAAGCTAGTGTTCTTAAGGGAATATTCGGTCGGTGAACTAAAAGATGATTTTTTTTCTATTTATCTGCCCCCAGATGCTTTTCTGCTTTCTTTTCGCAGTTCAGACATGCACTTTAGGGCATGCCTCCCAGGGAAAGGAACCCCTAACGGAACTATTCTCCCTGCCAGATGTTTCTTACCAACCATGTAATATAACATAACTAGTTGGGCACTTGTCTGCTAAAGCACTTATGACCCCTACGCCTGGTCTCCATGCATGCCCCGGTTCTTACATAACCGAGAGGGTATTCGGACACACTCCGGACTATCGGGTCCAGAGGTTGAAGAGAAAAGGTCCGCAATGACAAACGATCTACAATCCGGCTAGAAGGCATTTTACATGTCATTTTAAATTACATAGTCAATTTGACTCGGTATATTCTTCTTCAATACCATCCAACAGGCTGTCTAATTTACAGTCCT
>NW_025312282.1:0-564 GCF_018294505.1 Triticum aestivum
TGAACTTAGAAATGAAGGAGGAAATAGTGGAAATGTGTCTTTTGATCGGGGGAGGAGGCGGGGAGCAGGAAGGAGTGTCGCCGGCGAGGAGCCGGCGCTGCAAGCAAGAATTGAGTTTCTAGGCATTTTCATTTCTTGCTCCCGTGCACCAGAATGGGTGAAAAAATAATATATGTGTCCTTGGGTGAATGTTAGGTCCCATGCGAGAAATGAGAATGAATTTCAAATATCTGGCCGTCGTGGCTCGGCCACAAACATTGAGAAACTTGGTTTTAAAATTCCTATAAATCTAAACCTCGCCTGAAAATCATGAAACTTGGCAATGGTGTTACGCCATGACGATGCCAACATGTTGTGGTAAAACTTTCGTCCTATTTGGAAAAAGTTATGGTATAAACTTCTCACAAACCTGTGCTCCTCTCAAAAAGCCTCATGGTTCCGAGAGGAAACATGTCACCTTTGTATGCTGAATGACATACACTGCCTCTTCCTGCCTTGATTTATTTTCCAAAGGCAACATGCAACTATAGAAGTGTCATCGGCGTCGGCGTCCTTGGACTTGTA
>NW_025312283.1:0-564 GCF_018294505.1 Triticum aestivum
TCAACACTCGCAGTTTTGGCCGATTCTGGCCCGCTTCATGCACTATTACTCACCATTTCGGGGTCCCGGAGTGATTTCCATGGTTATCGAACTCCAAGGTGCGCTTATGTGTCGATCATCAACACTTGCGGTTTCGGCCGTTTCTTGCCCGTTTCATGGACTATTACTCACCGTTTTGGGGTCCCAAAGCGATTTTCGTTTCATGGACTATTACTCGCGGTTTCGTGCACTATTACTCAGCGTTTTGGGGACCCAGAGCGATTTTCACGATTGATGAACCACGGGGTGCGTTTATGTGTCCGTCGTCAACACTCACAGTTTTGTCCAATTCTGACCCGTTTTGGGGTCCCGAAGTGATTTCCATAGTTGTCGAACCCCAAGGTATGCTTACGTGTCAGTCATCAACAATCACAGTTTTGGCCGATTCTGGCCCGTTTCTTGGACTATTACTCTGTTTTGGGGTCCCGGAGTCATTTCCATGATTGAGGAACCCCGGGGTGCGTTTACATGTTGGTCATCAACACTCACATATTTGGCCGTTTCTTGTCCGTTTCGTGCACTATT
>NW_025312284.1:0-564 GCF_018294505.1 Triticum aestivum
CCACCGGCCGCCGCCGCCGACCCCCAGCACCCTCGATTCCCCTACTCAACCGCCGCCGCCGACCCCCCGCACCCCGCGCACCATCTTATAAAAAAATTAGTATCAAACAACTTTTTAAATGCTACTGTCTTATAAAAAAAATATTACTGTTATTATTTAAACAAGTTTGAACATATTTAAACGTAAATAAGTATCAAACAACTTTTTAAATGCTAAAAAAATTTGTGGAGCCTGGGAGTCGAACCCAGGACCTCCTGGTGTGAGAACTGGCTGCTGACCAGTCGAGCTAGTAGAGTGGGCTTGACATAGATAGGTTCTGGTACTACATAACCTTTTGGCTCGAGTTGAAATAAAAAAAATACTAATGGCGCACCACGGTGAGGTGCGCCATTAGTATGGACATGCTAATGGCGCACCACGGTGAGGTGCGCCATTAGTATTGTGGCCCCCCTTCGCCCGATCCCCCCTTCGCCCGATCCCCCTTCGCCCGATCCCCCTCGCCAGTTCTCTCCCTCTCGATCCACCGCCGCCGCCGCCGCTGCCCTCGCCCTCGCCCTCGCCCTC
>NW_025312285.1:0-564 GCF_018294505.1 Triticum aestivum
AATGAACTCTCAAAAGGTTGAAAGTTGGCATGGTATCATCATTTCACCCACATAGAATGTGCTAAAAAGTTGAGAGGGTTACGGCAAAACATGGATGCACTTCGTGTACAAAACGAACAATCTCTTTCGAAGTATCAGGCTTTCATACGGAAACTCGTGTGTTACAAAGGGATTTCAATTTTTTGAAATTACTTGAACTCGAGACTTTTTGTGTGTTCAAAATGCACCATTCAAAGCCACATCATCAATTCTCAAACCTTTCTGACTTCATTTGTTATTTTTCATGCATTTACTGATTTTTTGAGCTATATGACCCTGAAAATGAAAAGCTCTACAAATGAGCTCTCAAAAGGTTGAAAGTTGGCAGGGTATCATCATTTCACCCACATAGAATGTGCTAAAAAGTTGAGAGGGTTACGGCAAAACATGGATGCACTTCGTGTACGAAACGAACAATCTCTTTCGATGTATCTGGCTTTCATACGGAAACTGGTGTGTTACAAAGGGATTTCATTTTTTTCAAATTACTTGAACTCGAGACTTTTTGTGTGTTCAAAATGCACC
>NW_025312286.1:0-564 GCF_018294505.1 Triticum aestivum
CTCAGACAGTAAACACTAGCTAAACCATCTTGGAAATTGTGTGAAAAGCTCTGGTGTGATTTCTCAAAAAAAAATAAAAAAATCAGACATGATCTCTGAAAAAACACACGATTTGTTGAAAAAGCAAATCCAAGGTGAAATCACCTCGGAATTATTAGAGAAAACCAACATTAGAAACAGATAACAACACGTAATTTGAGGCACACCATTAACTTCTACATAGCATAAAAACAATGGGGCTGTGCATCATCTTATTAACAGATATACTTCCTTTAGTCCAAACCAGATGTCATTTTTTACTCTACATAGCATAAAAACAATATGTTGACCACGAAAGTGCCTTTATGCTCCCGAGCTCATTTGAGCTCGGTGAACAGTAAAATCGAAAAAAATTCAAAAAAATCCAAATTTTTTTTGGGAGAAACATTGACAAAAGTTCTAAGTGCTTGCAAAAATTCATCATGAAATCACATTCCTGTAAGGCGTGGCAAAAAAAAACAAATTCAGGCTCCAAAATGCTTTTGAAAGTAGCATTTTCAGAGTACCAATTTTGTTTTTTTTTTT
>NW_025312287.1:0-564 GCF_018294505.1 Triticum aestivum
AAAAAGCCATGTCAGGCACCGCTGCATCCACCGATTCTTCCACCCTCGCCGCCACCATGAGTGCCCTAGTTACCCAATCCTCCGCTTCCACCTTTGCGTCATCTTCATCCAGCAGCAGCGGCACCTCTCTCGGTTCTCCACCAACAGAAAAACTCACGAGGACTAATTTCCTCTTGTGGAAGGCAATCGTGCTCCCTCAGATCAAAGGAGCGCAGATGGAGCACTTCCTTGACGCCACAAGCCCGGCGCCGCCTGCTACCCTCACCATCACCAAAGATGAGAAGGAGGAGCAGGTCGTGAACTACGCCCGCGCGATCTGGTACGCCCAACAGCAACAGGTACAAGGTTATATGATGGCTTCGCTTTCTCGTGAAGTCCTTCCACAGGTGGTGACTCTGCAGACGCCGGCTGAAGTATGGAGGGCGATCCATGCTACCTTTGCTGCACAAACCCAGGCGCAAGAGGTGAATAACAGGATCACTCTTGCCAATCTCCAGAAGGGGAACTCCACCATGGCGGAGTATCTTGCCAAGATAAAAGCACTGGCGGATGAGATCGCCACCA
>NW_025312288.1:0-564 GCF_018294505.1 Triticum aestivum
GGCCAATACGGCGAGGCGCAGCGACTGCACGGGCTCCGCGAGGTCCAGGGGCGGAAGCAGCCAATACGGCGAGCGGTGCCTGTCCGGCGACCATACGGCCTCCGCGGCGTGCTCGACCTTGCTCCTACGCCTCCTACCCGGGCTGGACCTCCCCCCGTGCGTCGTCCCCACCCGCATCACCAAGCTCCCCAACGGCGTCCGCGACTCGGCGTCGCCTCCGAGGATTTCCAGGTACTACCCACATCCCCCTCCCCTCTTCCTTCTGATGAGTCCATGGCTGACAGCGACCACCGTCTCCGAGCTCACGAACACCCAGATTTGACAGGGAGCAGCACAGGGATGGCAATTTTGGCAGCTCTGCTCTGATGATGCCGTCAGAGCACAGCTTGCTCGTTTTCAGCATGAGGAAGAAGATGATTTGACAGGGAGCAGCACAGCTTGCTTGTTTTGTTTCTCTGTAGCAAGTTATTCTATAAATACTGAACACTATGCAAGGAAATCAGCAGCTGCCATTGTTCAAGAATGTACTAATTCTCTGAACATTGTTTTGTTTTTCTGTAGCAA
>NW_025312289.1:0-564 GCF_018294505.1 Triticum aestivum
CGTAGGGTTTTATGCATCTTTGCGGCCCGAACCTGGGTAAATCCCCTTTGTGCTGCCTACTAGTCCCGCTCTTCTCACAATCCCACGCCCCGCAACCGCAGTAGGGATTCTTGTGATCACATAGGTGTCGTTTCCCACCGACATCTTTGGCGCGCCAGGTAGGGGGCGCGATTGTGAGAATCTGGTCTAGTAGCTGGCCCAGCAGTTCATCGTCGCCATGGCTCCTAAGAAGAAGACGACCATGGCGATTGGCTCGTCCGGCACCGGACTGCCATCACCGGTGCGGGCCAGTAGCGGACTAGTTGCGGAGAGAACCCGTGGCGCGGCCCATGAACACCCACATCGCCTTGGCAGTCCAGGCCCGATGGGCAGCGTCGCCTATACGACGGGCGACGAGCGCGGCGCCGGCTCCATAGACGATGTTGGGCCCCCCGCAGGTGGCGTGGGGCCCTCCAGGGGCGTCGTCGTGCCGCCCACCAATGGCGCGGCGACCTCCAAGACACGAACGCCAGCACCTACGGCGCGCTCTTCTCAAATCATACGCGATGAGCAGCGCCACCTTGC
>NW_025312290.1:0-564 GCF_018294505.1 Triticum aestivum
ACCACCACCGGCTGCACCTCATGCACCTCTACAACAACAACAACAACGACTACCTGCACGTCGCGAAACAGCCCTCCGCCGAGCGAGCCGAGTCCGTCTTGCGCTTGGCCAAACTGTTGGTGCTGATGTTGATACTTCTGTGGCTCCTGCTGCTGATGCGGAGGAGGAGGATTATGTGGGAAATTACGAGGATGAAGTTGATCAAAATCAGAACTACGTGCAACCACCAGCACCACAACCACCAGGTCGTCCACATGCAAATAATGGCAATGTTAGGGCTCCCTAAACTAAAATTGAATATTCCACCATTTGAGGGTAGATATGTTCCTGATATATATCTTACTTGGGAGTTAGAAACTGAACAACGATTTACATGTTTACAATATCCAGAGGAGAGACGTGTTCCTGCTGCTGTTTGTGCTTTCACTAGCTTTGCATGTGTTTGGTGGTCTGAACATTGTAGATTATATCCTGTTCCAGCTACTTGGGCTTCTTTGAAAACTGCTATGCGTACTCGTTGGGTTCCACCATATTATCAACGTGAATTACTTCAAAAATTGCAGC
>NW_025312291.1:0-564 GCF_018294505.1 Triticum aestivum
CTCGGAGTAGTTTTTGTAACTTAGGCGAGTACGGGGTCACAGCTAAGCCCCCGAGTGGGAGGATCGCTCACCACCCGGAGTAGTTTTTATAACTTAGGCGAGTACGGGGTCAAATCTAAGCCCCCGAGTGTGAGGATTGCTTGCCAGTCGGAGTAGTTTTGTAACGTAGGTGAATCGGGTTCGCAACTAAGCTCCCCAGTGGGAGGATCGCTCACCACCTGAAGTAGTTTTTGTAAGTTAGGCGAGTACGGGGTCGCAGCTAAGCCCCCGAGTGGGAGGATTGCTCGCCACTCGAAGTAGTTTTGTAACTTAGGCGAATCGGGTTCGCAGCTAAGCTCCCGAGTGAGAGGGTTGCCCTTCACTCGGAATGTTTTTGAAACTTAGGAGAATCGGGTTCGCGGCTAAGGCACCCACTGGGGGATTTGAACACATATGCTTGATGGGTAACAATCATTAAGACACTGCAAAAAATATTCTCTTTGATAAGAAAATTGATGGATTCTTATTACAACTAGTCGATCCAAGTGTTTAGGTATAAAAACGGCGAAGTAGCTCCGCATTCCA
>NW_025312292.1:0-564 GCF_018294505.1 Triticum aestivum
CAGTTGTTTGATAACCCACAAGTACAGGGGATCGTAACAGTTTTCGAGGGTAGAGTATTCAACCCAAATTTATTGATTTGACACAAGGGGAGCCAAAGAATATTCTCAAGTATTAGCATCTGAGTTGTTAGTTCAACCACACCTGGAAACTTAGTATCTGCAGCAAAGTGTTTAGTAGCAAAGTAATATGCTAGTAGTGGTAACGGTAACAAAAGTAAAGACAGCAAAAGTAATGTTTTTGGTATTTTGTAGTGATTGTAATAGTAGCAATGGAAAAGTAAATAAGCGAGAACCAGTATATGGAAAACTCGTAGGCACCGGATTAGCGATGGATAATTATGTCGGATGCGGTTCGTCATATAACAGTCATAACATAGGGCGTCACATAATTAGCTCCAGTTCATCAACGTAATGTAGGCATGTATTCCATATATAGTCATACGTGCTTATGGAAAAGAACTTGCATGACATCTTTTGTCCTACCCTCCCGTGGCAGCGGGGTCCTATTGGAAACTAAGGGATATTAAGGCCTCCTTTTAATAGAGAACCGGAACAAAGCATTAG
>NW_025312293.1:0-564 GCF_018294505.1 Triticum aestivum
AGGGCTGAGGGTTTTAACCAGTAGTTATGTGTTTAATTTTTCTCTTTTGTGTTCTTGATTTGGCATGATCTTGATGTATCACGAGCTTTGTTAATATAGTTGGATCATATGGTGTTTTCCCCTCTCTATCTTCTTGTGATGAACTAAGTTTTCCCTTTGAGATTTCGTTATTATCAGATTGAATACTTTTATGGATTTGAGAGCACTTGATGTATGTCTTGCTGGGAATAACCGTGGTGACAATGGGGTATCATATTGATTCACTTGATATATGTTTTGGCACTCAACTCGCGGATTCCTGACGTGACATTGTGGTAATCTATGCATAGGGATTGATGCACATTTTCGTCCTTGTTTCTCTGGTAGAAATCTTGGGGCACTCTTTGATGTTCTTTGTGTTGGATTGAGTATTATGAATCTGAAATTGTTTGATGCATATCGTATAATCAACTCACGGATACTCGCGGTGACATTGGAGTATCTAGGTGACATTAGAGTTGGTTGGTGTGTATCATATGGTGTTATTTTAGTACGAACTCTTAGATAGATCGATCGGAAAGGATA
>NW_025312294.1:0-564 GCF_018294505.1 Triticum aestivum
CTCACTAACATTGCGCATGTATTCTTGATGAATTTAGATTTTTTTTAAGAAACGAACAAAACAATTAAGTAGTTCCACTTGGCAAATTTTTGAAAAGAAGCTCATTTCTTATTAGATGCAGTTCACTCGGCCAGTCCATGCGGTCCACTTGCCCAGTATATGCGCATGAAAAATAATAAGTATGGAAAAAGCAATAAAAATCTCATGCGGTTTACTTTTCGTAGTGTCGAGGTTCACTTTCGGTAGTGTTGCGATTCACTTATGCCCGGGCGTGAAGCACGGTCCACTTCGTCGTCTTGGAAAAGTTATGTCCGACAAAATAAGTTATGCAAGTCGCTTGCACGTCCGATGCAGTGCGGTTTTCAGTATGAAGTAGTGCGGTCGGCCGTATGATGTTGTTCATCTCGTAAGTGCAAAAAAATTGTTACGGAAGCGAAGAAAAGTAATGTGGTTCACTTATTGATAGTGTTGTGGTTCATTTACACCCGATGTGAAGTGCACTCTACTTTCTCGTCCTTAAAAAAATTAGGTTTGAAAAAAAACCACGCAGTTCTCTTACCCATC
>NW_025312295.1:0-564 GCF_018294505.1 Triticum aestivum
AACTAGCTCTATAGGCTAGTTCAACTAAATTTACACTAGAGTTGAATTAGCTCTATAGCCTAGTACAAATACTTTTACACTAGAGTTGAACTAGCTCTGTAAGCTGGTTCAAATAATTTTACACTAGAGTTGAACTAGCTCTATAGCCTAGTTCAAATAATCTTACACTAGAGTTGAACTAGCTCTATAAGCTTGTACAAACAATTTTACACTAGTGTCGAACTAGCTCTATAAGCTAGTTCAAATAATTTTACACTAGAGTTGAACTAGTTTATAAACTAGTTCAAATAATTTTACACTAGAGTTGAACTAGCTCTATAAGCTAGTTCAAATAATTTTACACTAGAGTTGAACTAGCTCTATAGCCTAGTACAAATAATTTTACACTAGAGATGAACTAGCTCTATAAGCTGGTACAAATAATTTTACACTAGAGTTGAACTAGCTCTATAAGCTAGTCCAAATAATTTTACACTAGAGTTGAACTAGCTCTATAAGCTAGTTCAAATAATTTTACACCAGAGTTGAACTAGCTCTATAAACTTGCAAAAATAATTTTACACT
>NW_025312296.1:0-564 GCF_018294505.1 Triticum aestivum
TATTTCTCCTCTTCTTCCTCTCCTCTTCTTCTCCTTTCTTCCTCTTCTTACTTTCCTTTTTCCTCTCATTCATAAAAAAATGTTCAAATAGACAATTTCGAAAAAGTAAAGGTTTTGCCTAATGCATTGTTCATATTTCATCATGTTCTATGAACAAAAAAACATCATATTTCATCCACATCCATGCATACATCATATATGTGATCATCTATGAAAAAAACATGATATTCTATAAAAATCATTACATATATATATGAATAAAAACAATTATGATAACAAGCATATATATCATCATATATATGAAAAAACAAGCATATATATGAAAAAACAAGCATATATATATATATGAAAAAATGCTAGGGAGGGCGCCGGCCGGACCAAGGTGAGGAGGACCGCGGGGTTGGCGGCGAGGATGGCGACGGGGCAGTGGGCGCACGCTCAGGGTAGGGGACGATTGCGGCGAAGGGCGGGGTAGGGCGACGACGACGACGGGGACGGGCCGGGGCGGCGCGCGTCGGGGCAGGGGCGTGGCTGACGGCGAGGGCGCAGGCAACGGCGGGCGAC
>NW_025312297.1:0-564 GCF_018294505.1 Triticum aestivum
AAAGTTGAGAGGGTTACGGCAAAAACTGGATGCACTTCGTGTACAAAACGGACAATTTCTTTCAAAGTATCAGGATATCATCCGGAAACTCGTCTATTACAAAGGGATTTCATTTTTTAAAACTTATTTGAACTCCTGACTTTTTGTGTGTTCAAAATGCACCATTCAAAGCCACATCATCATTTTTCAATCCTTTCTGACTTCATTTTGTTATATTTCATGCATTTACTAATTATTTTGAGCTATAAGGCCCTAAAATTGAAAAGCATTTCAAATGAACTCTTAAAAGGTTGAAAGTTGGCATAATATCATCATTTCATCCACATAGCATGTGCAAGAAAGTTGAGAGGGTTACGGCAAAAACTGGATGGACTTCGTGTACAAAACGGACAATCTCTTTCAAAGTATCAGGATTTCATCCGGAAAATCGTCTGTTACAAAGGGATTTCATTTTTTTAAACTTATTTGAACTCCTCACTTTCTGTGTGTTCAAAATGCACCATTCAAAGGCACATCATCATTTTTCAATCCTTTCTGACTTGATTTGTTATTTTTCATGCATTG
>NW_025312298.1:0-564 GCF_018294505.1 Triticum aestivum
GTAAATGCATGAAAAATAACATATGAAGTAAGAAAGGATTGAAAAATGATGATGTGGCTTTGTATGGTGCATTTTGAACACACAAAAAGTCAGGAGTTCAAATAAGTTTAAAAAATGATATCCCTTTGTAACAGACGAGTGTCCGGATGAAATCCTGATACTTTGAAAGAGATTCTCCGTTTTGTACACGAAGTGCATCCAGCTTTTGCCGTAACCCTCTCAACTTTCTCGCACATGCTATGTGGATGAAATGATGATATCATGCCAACTTTCAACCTTTTCAGAATTCATTTGAAATGCTTTTCAATTTTAGGGTCTTATAGCTCAAAATAATTAGTAAATGCATGAAAAATAACAAATGAAGTAAGAAAGGATTGAAAAATGACGATGTGGCTTTGAATGGTGCATTTTGAACACACAAAAAGTCAGGAGTTCAAATAAGTTTTAAAAAATGAAATCCCTTTGTAACAGACGAGTTTCCGGATGAAATCCTGATACTTTGAAAGAGATTGTCCGTTTTGTACACGAAGTGCATCCAGTTTTTGCCGTAACCCTCTCAACTTT
>NW_025312299.1:0-564 GCF_018294505.1 Triticum aestivum
AAAATGTATATATGTATGTATATGTGTTCTCTGTGTATATATATGTTCATGTATATACGCAAAAGATAGATTTTTAGAAAAGTTAGGATTTTTTTTTCTGTTCATAGATTTTTTTGGTGATATTAATTATTGTAGAATATGCAAATGTTTGTATATTCATATGAACAATGCATTAGGCAAAACCTTTACTTTTTTCAAAATTTTCTATTTGAACATTTTTTTATGAATGAGAGGAAAAAGGAAAATAAGAAGAGGAAGAAAGGAGAAGAAGAGGAGAGGAAGAAGAGGAGAAATAAATAAGAAAAGGAAAAAAGAAGAAAAAGAAGAGGAGAAGAAGAAAGGAATAGAAGAGAAGAAGAAAAAATAGAAAAAATTCTATTTTTTCTTCTTCTCTCCTCTATTCCTTTCTTCTTCTCCTCTTTTTTTTCTTCTTTTTTTTCTTCGATCTTCTCCTCTATTCCTTTCTTCTTCTCCTCTTTTTGTTTCTTCTTCGTTTTCTTATGTTTTATCGGGTCTGTCGTCGTCGATATACCCCTCTCCCGATAACTTCAACACGAGGGGGGG
>NW_025312300.1:0-563 GCF_018294505.1 Triticum aestivum
CTTATTTGAACTCCTGACTTTTTATGTGTTCAAAATGCACCATTCAAAGCCACATCATCATTTTTCAATCCTTTCTGACTTCATTTGTTATTTTTCATGCATTTACTAATTATTTTGAGCTATAAGGCCCTAAAATTGAAAGGCATTTCGAATGAACTCTGAAAAGGTTGAAATTTGGCATGATATCATCATTTCATCCACATAGCATGTGCAAGAAAGTTGAGAGGGTTACGGCAAAAACTGGATGCACTTCGTGTACAAAACGGACAATCTCTTTCAAAGTATCAGGATTTCATCCGGAAAATCGTGTGTTACAAAGGGATTTCACTTTTTAAAACTTATTTGAACTCCTGACTTTTTGTGTGTTCAAAATGCACCATTCAAAGCCACATCATCATTTTTCAACCCTTTCTGACTTCATTTGTTATTTTTCATGCATTTACTAATTATTTTGAACTATAAGACCGTAAAATTGAAAAGCATTTCAAATGAACTCTGAAAAGGTTGAAAGTTGGCATGATATCATCATTTCATCCACATAGCATGTGCAAGAAAGTTGAGAG
>NW_025312301.1:0-563 GCF_018294505.1 Triticum aestivum
GTGATTTTCAATTTCACGGTCATTTAGCTCTCTAAACAATTAGGTAAATGGCGTAAAAAACAAATGATGTTAGAACATGTTAGAAATTGATGACGTCACTTTGAATGCTGCATACTGAACACAAAAGAAGTCCGGAGTTCAAATAAGTTTAAAAAATATTGAAGAGCCCGTGTAACAGATGAGTTCTCGTCCGAAACCCTGATACTCCGAAAGAGTTTGTCCAATTTGTACATGAAGTGCGTCCAGTTTTTGCCGTGACCCTCTCTACTTTTTGGCACATGCTATGCGGGTGAAATGATGATACCATGCCAAGTTTCAACATTTTCAGAATTCATTTTGTAGTGATTTTCAATTTCACGGTCATTTAGCTCTCTAAACAATTAGGTAAATGACCGAAGAACAACAAATGATGTTAGAACATGTTGGAAATTGATGACGTCGCTTTGAATGTTGCATACTGAACACAAAAGAAGTCCGGAGTTCAAATAAGTTTAAAAAACATTGAAGTGCCCGTGTAACAAATGAGTTCTCGTCTGAAACCCTGATACTCCGAAAGAGTTTGT
>NW_025312302.1:0-563 GCF_018294505.1 Triticum aestivum
AAAAGAGTAGAGAGGGTCACGGCAAAAACTGGGCGCACTTCATGTACAAACTGGACAAACTCTTTCGGAGTATCAGGGTTTCGGACGAGAACTCATCTGTTACACGGCCAACTTCAATGTTTTTTAAACCTATTTGAACTCCGGACTTCTTTTGTGTTCAGTATGCAGCATTCGAAGTGACGTCATAAATTTCCAACATGTTCTGACATCATTTGTTGTTTTTCGATCATTTACCTAATTGTTTTAGAGAGCTAAATGACCGTGAAAGTGAAAATCACTACAAAATGAATCCTGAAAATGTTGAAACTTGGCATGGTATCATCATATCACCCACATAGCATGCGCGAAATAGTAGAGAGGGTCACGGCAAAAACGGGACGCACTTCGTGTACAAACTGGACATACTCTTTCGGAGTATCAGGGTTTCGGACGAGAACTCATCTGTTACATGGCCACTTCAATGTTTTTTAAACTTATTTGAACTCTGTACTTCTTTTGTGTTTAGTATGCAGCATTCAAAGCGATGTCATCAATTTCCAACATGTTCTGACATCATTTGTTGT
>NW_025312303.1:0-563 GCF_018294505.1 Triticum aestivum
GGTCACGGAGAAAACTGGACGCACCTCGTGTACAAACTGGACAATCTCTTGCGGAGTATCAGGGTTTCGGACGAGAACTCATCTGTTACACGGGCACTTCAATGTTTTTAAAACTTATTTCAACTCCAGCCTATTTTTGCGTTCAGTATGCATCATTCAAAGCGACGTCATCAATTTCCAACACGTTCTGACATCATTTGCTGTTTTTCAGTCATTTACCGATTTGTATACGGAGCTAAATGACGGTGAAATTGAAAATCACTACAAAATGAACTCTGAAAATGTTGGAACTTGGCATGGTATCATCATTTCGCCCGCATAGCATGTGCAAAAGAGTAGTGACGGTCACGGCGAAAACTGGACGCACCTCGTGTACAAACTGGACAATCTCTTTCGGAGTATCAGGGTTTCGGACGAGAACTCATCTGTTACACGGGCACTTCAATGTTTTTTAAACTTATTTGAACTCCAGCCTATTTTTGCGTTCAGTATGCATCATTCAAAGCGACGTCATCAATTTCCAACACGTTCTGACATCATTTGCTGTTTTTCAGTCATTTACC
>NW_025312304.1:0-563 GCF_018294505.1 Triticum aestivum
GGTCATCAACACCCACAGTTTTTGCTGACTCTAGTCCGTTTCGTGGACTATTACTCACTGTTTTGGGGTCCCAAAATGATTTCCGTAGTCGTTGAACCCCAAGGTGCGCTTATGTGTCGGTCATCAACACTCACAGTTTTGGCCGATTCTGGCCTGTTTTGTAGACTATTACTCACTGGTTTGGGGCCCCGGGTTTATTTCCATAGTTTTTGAACCCCAAGGTGTGGTTATGTGTCGGTCATCAACACTCATAGTTTTGGCCGATTCTGCCCGTTTCATGGACTATGACTCACTGTTTTGTGGTCCCGAAGTGATTTCCACGATTAACGAACCCTGGGGTGCGTTTACGTGCTGGTCATCAACACTCACGGTTTTGGCTGATTCTGGCCCGATTCGTGGACTATTAGTCACTGTTTTGGGGTCTCAGAGTGATTTCCACGATTAACGAACCCTGGGGTGCGTTTACGTGTCGGTCATCAACACTCGCGGTTTTTGCAGATTCCTGCCCGTTTCGTGGACTATTACTTACTGTTTGGGGTCCCGGAGTGATTTCCATGATTAAC
>NW_025312305.1:0-563 GCF_018294505.1 Triticum aestivum
CTGTTACACGGGCACTTCAATGTTTTTTAAACTTTTTTGAACTCCAGCCTATTTTTGCGTTCAATATGCATCATTGAAAGCGACGTCATCAATGTCCAACACGTTATGACATCATTTGCTGTTTTTCAGTCATTAACGACTTGCTTAGAGAGCTAAATGACGGTGAAATTGAAAATCACTACAAAGTGAACTCTGAAAATGTTGGAACTTGGCATGGTATCATCATTTCACCCGCATAGCATGTGCAAAAGAGTAGAGAGGGTCATGGCGAAAACAGGACGCACCTCGTGTACAAACTGGACAATCTCTTTCGGAGTATCAGGGTTTCGGACGAGAACTCATCTGTTACACGGGCACTTCAATGTTTTTAAAACTTTTTTGAACTCCAGCATATTTTTGCATTCAGTATGCATCATTCAAAGCGACGTCATCAATTTCCAACGCGTTCTGACATCATTTGCTGTTTTTCAGTCATTTACCGATTTGTTTAGAGAGCTAAATGACGGTGAATTTGAAAATCACTACAAAATGAGCAATGAAAATGTTGGAACTTGGCATGGTAT
>NW_025312306.1:0-563 GCF_018294505.1 Triticum aestivum
ATAACAGAAAGTTTATAATTTTTCTAAAACTAAAAGCAAAAAGAATAAAAAAATAAAGCAAAAAACAAAAGAAAATAAATAATGCAGAAAACAAAACAAAAAAATTGGAAAAAAATAGCAACAATAAGTATTTTGTTGTAAGTATAAACAAAATAAAATAAATAAAGCAACAAAGAAAACAAAAAAAACAAAAAAGTGGTTTCAAATTTGAAAACTAATGGCATTAACAAAAAGTTTATATTTTTTCTAAAACTAAAAGCATAAAGAATTAAAAAATAAAGCAAAAAACAAAAGAAAATAAATAAAGCAACAAAAAAACAAAAAATGCCACCTACTGGGCCCCCACGGCCTGAATACGACTAGAAACCCATCCAAGGGCCAGGATTCAGGCCCGCAGGAGGCCCAGTAGGCCCACAGGCATAGCAGTGACAATTAGGCCCGTAAGCCTGCAATGGAGAGGAGCTCGAGAGGGGTGCGGTAGTGGGGCTTATAAACCATTGTGCACCCCTCTCAACTAGCGAGGTGGGACTAAACTTTCGACGCAGCAGCCGCACAAGGCCTTT
>NW_025312307.1:0-563 GCF_018294505.1 Triticum aestivum
ATATGTATGAGTATATGTATGTGTGTATATCTGTTTATATGTCCTTTTTTTAGATCTTTTTTTTGCATTTTTATAAAAATGTATATATGTTCTCTGTGTATATATATGTTCATGTATATATGCAAAAGATAGATTTTTAGAAAATTTAGGATTTTTTCTGTTCATAGATTTTTTTTGGTGATATTAATTATTGTAGAATATGCAAATGTTTGTATATTCATATGAACAATGCATTAGGCAAAACCTTTATTTTTTCGAAATTTTCTATTTGAACATTTTTTTATGAACGAGAGGAAAAAGAAAAATAAGAAGAGGAAGAAAGGAGAAGAAGAGGAGAAATAAATAAGAAGAGGAAAGAAGAAGAAAAAGAAGAGGAGAAGAAGAAAGGAATAGAAGAGAAGAAGAAAAAATAGAAAAAAATCTATTTTTTCTTCTTCTCTCCTCTATTCCTTTCTTCTTCTCCTCTTTTTTTTTCTTTTTTTTTCTTCGATCTCCTCCTCTATTCCTTTCTTCTTCTCCTCTTTTTTTTCTTCTTCGTTTTCTTATGTTTTATCGGGTCTGTC
>NW_025312308.1:0-563 GCF_018294505.1 Triticum aestivum
CCTGAAATTGGAAAGCATTTCAAATGAACTCTGAAAAGGTTGAAACTTGGCACGGTATCATCATTTGACCCACATAGCATGTGCAAGAATGTAGAGAGGGTTACGGCAAAAACTGGATGCACTTCGTGTACAAAACGGACAATCTCTTTCGAAGTATCAGGGTTTCATACGGAAACTCGTTTGTTACAAAGGGGTTTCATTTTTTTGACCTTATTTGGACTCCATAGTTTTTCTGCGCTCAAAATGCACCATTCAAAGCCACATCATCAATTTTCAACCCTTTCTGACTTCATTTGTAATTTTTCATGCATTTATAGGTTATTTTGAGCTATAAGACCTTGAAATTGAAAAGCATTTCAAATGAACTCTGAAAAGGTTGAAAGTTGGCATGCTATCATCATTTGACCCACATAGCATGTGCAAGAAAGTAGAGAGGGTTACGGCAAAAACTGGATGCACTTCGTGTACAAAACGGACAATCTCTTTCGAAGTATCAGGGTTTCATACGGAAACTTGTCTGTTACAAAGGGATTTCATTTTTTTTGAACTTATTTGAACTCCAT
>NW_025312309.1:0-563 GCF_018294505.1 Triticum aestivum
CGGCGTCCGGGCGGCGTCCGGGCGGCGAGGAGAGGGCGAGGGAGGGAGAGGGCGAGGGCGAGGGCGAGGGCGAGGGCAGCGGCGGCGGCGGCGGTGGATCGAGAGGGAGAGAACTGGCGAGGGGGATCGGGCGAAGGGGGATCGGGCGAAGGGGGGATCGGGCGAAGGGGGGCCACAATACTAATGGCGCACCTCACCGTGGTGCCCCATTAGCATGTCCATACTAATGGTGCACCTCACCGTGGTGCGCCATTAGTATTTTTTTTCAACTCGAGCCAAAAGGTTATTGAGTACCAGAACCTATCTATGTCAAGCCCACTCTACTAGCTCGACTGGTCAGCAGCCAGTTCTCACACCAGGAGGTCCTGGGTTCGACTCCCAGGCTCCACAATTTTTTTTTAGCATTTAAAAAGCTGTTTGATACTTATTTATGTTTAAATATGTTCAAACTTGTTTAAATAATAACAGTAATATTTTTTTTATAAGACAGTAGCATTTAAAAAGCTGTTTGATACTAATTTTTTTTATAAGACGGTGCGCGGGGTGCGGGGGGTCGGCGGCGG
>NW_025312310.1:0-563 GCF_018294505.1 Triticum aestivum
CACCCATGGAAATGGCATGGTAAGATTTTCTATTATTATGACACCATTGCATCTTTTGCATACATTGTTCTAAAGCTAAACTACATTCCTAACTACGTTACTATTATGCTCTTCAACGGAAAATCCCGAAGGATTGTGTGCCTCATCTGATGCATAGGAAAGGTCACATGGATGTAGTTAGCTTACGACCAAGTCCGCCTATGGGTCACCGCTGTTCATACAAGATTTCTTGAACAAATGAAGACCTCACAATCAAAGAATGGAAAAAAGATATGCATGATCGTAGGGAGGTACTTGGAAGCAACATTGTGCGAAGCCCATGAATTGGAGACAGGATAATCTCCATTCTCCATAATGGAGAGTCAGGGGCTATGTTGTTTTATGCTATTTTACTTTAGAGAGGGTAGCAGGTCCTAGCTAATACTCATGATCATGTGCTAAGAACAATTAACTAGGGTTGGTTATGACTATGATGATGATGAGTATGACTTGTTATTATGATAACGAGTAGAAGTTGTTAGATGACTATGATGATGATGAGTATGACTTGTTATTATGATAAC
>NW_025312311.1:0-563 GCF_018294505.1 Triticum aestivum
CTTTTCTTCTTTTTTCCTCTTCTTATTTATTTATCCTCTTCTTCCTCTCCTCTTCTTCTTTCTTTCCTCTTCATATTTTCTTCTTTCCTATCCTTCTTTTTCTTCTTCTTCCCTTCCTAGCTAGATATATAAAACTTTTCTAAAATTGTAACTTTTGCATATATAAAACTTTTCCATGGATCATCATTTCTCATATATATCCATTGTCATATATAAAAACTTTCTATATATGAACAAAAAACTTTCTATGAATAAAAAACATTTTTGACATATATATTTAGCATATTCGCGCCACATACACATATACATCACATACACATATACATTATAGCCATATACACATATACATCACATATGAACAAAAAAATTAAACTAATAAAATTAAAAAAACATATAGCCACGTATGAACAAAAATATATAGCCACATACATACACATATACATTATATATATATGAACAAAAAAATTAAACTAATAAAAAAACAGAGCCAGGGCGGCGGCTCACAGCGGCGGCAGGCGAGGGCGCCGGCTTGCGGGGGCGGGACGGGGCAGGGGCAGGGCGAC
>NW_025312312.1:0-563 GCF_018294505.1 Triticum aestivum
AGCGGCGGTGAAGCAGGCTGGGCGAGGCGAGGCGCCGGACCGGGCGACGACAGCGAGACCGGCGAGGGTCGGAGCCCCAAGGCGGCAAGCAGCGGGGGGGCCAGGCGGAACGCAGTCAGGGCCGGCTAGCAGGGGCGCGCGCAGACACGGCGAGCACGCAGCCACGGTGAGCGCGCAGCCACGGCGAAACAGCGACGGAACAGAAGGGGAATCGGGGGGGAAGCGTGCTCACGGGGCCCTATAGTTGTGCTAAAAATGAGCTCGGGGAGGCGCCGGAGCCCGGGGTCGCGATGATTGATGACGAGGACGGAGACGGCGCGATGTAGCCGTTGGGGACGAGGAGAAGGAGGCAGGCCGGCGACGTGGTGGTGGCGACAACGGGCGACGGTATCGGGTCGAGGAGGAGCTCGAGGAGGCCGGCGGCGATGCTTCCAGCGAGGGGCGTTCCGAGCGACGGCGATGGGATCCAAGGGCGACGGGGTCGAGCAGTGGGCGTCGGCGGCGTGGTTCCGGCGACGGCGCAGGTGCAAGGCGTCGGGGGCGGCGGTTGCCACCGACGGGAT
>NW_025312313.1:0-563 GCF_018294505.1 Triticum aestivum
AAAAACACATGTATGACCCAATTGTTCTAATTCAGAATTGTATGTGTCAAGCATGACGCGGTGTGGTTTCATTGATATTCCAGTGGCAAATGCAGATGATCTCTCCTTCTTTCCTTACAAAAGCGACATCTATCTCCCTACTCCTTCCTTCCCCTCTACCTTCATTGCCTTCATCCGTCCTTATTTTAGCATTGTCCTTGCTTTAAAAGTTTATCATCTCACCTTGCCACCACCCCAAACCTTTTATTACTGTTAGCAAATCTATGGAACGACCCTCGCATGTCGTGAGACATGATGACATGAAAAAAAAGTCAAAGAGTAATAAAACAACAAGACCTCCATTCGTACTAGGTTTAGAAAAAGCTTTGAGAGAATGATAGTAGTAACTTGCTAGTTCTATTACCCTAATACCCCTTCTCTGCCACGGTAAAAAGGCAAGGAGTCCCTACACACGCAACCCCACAAGCTCCAAAGTTCCTCTCCGTCAGCAAGACAGAAAACAGAATTGTAATATATATATATATATATATATATATATATATATATATATATATATATATATA
>NW_025312314.1:0-563 GCF_018294505.1 Triticum aestivum
CACTTGGCCCAAAACATGGCAGCCAGTTAATGGGCTGGCTTACTAGGGTCCTCAAAATCTTGTGGGCCTATAGCTAGGCCGGCCCATTAATGTAGGCGAAATCTCGTGGGCCTTTAGCTAGGCCGGCCCATTACGGTCCACAAAATCTTGTGGGCCTTCACCTGGGCCGGCCCATTATGGCCCGCAAAAATCTTGGGGGCCTTTACCTGGGTCGGCCCATTATGGCCCGCAAAATCTTGTGGGCCTTTAGCTGGGCCAGCCCATTATGGTCCGCAAAATCTCATGGGCCATTAGCTAGGCCGGCCCATTATGGTCCACGAAATCTTGCGGGCCTTTAGTTGGGCCGGACCATTTAAACTTTACGGGCCACTTTTGGGCCGGTCCATGTGTCAACCTAGCATAGGCGCATCTCGCCCATTGGATGAGTGACACATGTGCCAACGCAGAGCTGACACGTGTTTCCGTCAGCCAATCAGAATTTTACACGTCGAAAATCCCCATTGGTCCAGGCTATTAACGGGTTATCGGATCCAAAATCGGACCCGATAGCTTAACGGTGTTCC
>NW_025312315.1:0-563 GCF_018294505.1 Triticum aestivum
AGTGGTAATTCGATAAGAGACATCATGGTATGCATCATATCCAATAGGGTGCAGTTATGATGTTCGGACACACCATCACACTATGGTGTTCCAGGCTGTATTAGTTGTGAAACTATTTCCACAATGTCTTAATTCTGTGCCAAACTCGTAATTCAGATATTCATCTCTATGATCATATCATAGATATTTTACCCTCTTGTCACGACGATCTTTCAACTTCACACTGAAATTACTTGAACCTTTCAATAATTCAGACTCATGATTCATCAAGTAAATGTACTCAACATCCACTCAAATTATCTGTGAAGTAAGAACATAACAATATCCACTACATGCCTCAGCACTCATTGGACTGCACACATCAAAATGTGTTACTTCCAACAAGTTGCTATCTTGTTCCATCTTACTGAAAACGAGGCTTTTCAGTCATCTTGCCCATGTGGTATGATTTGCATGTCCCAAGTGATTCAAAATCAAGTGAGTCAAAACGGTCCATTTGCATGGAGTTTCTTCATGCATATACACCAATAGACATGGTTCGCATGTCTCAAACTTTTCAAAAA
>NW_025312316.1:0-563 GCF_018294505.1 Triticum aestivum
GTAGCGACGACGGACGCCGAGACGAGCACGTGACACCACTGCCACCCTGTCTATCTTAGAGTAACGTGAGTCGAGGCGGACGTCTACATTGTAGCGACGACGGCCGCCGAGACGAGCACGTGGCACCACCGCCACCCTGTCTATCTTAGGGTAACGCGAGTCAAGGCGGACGACGTTGCGGTAGCGACGACGGATGCCGAGACGAGCACGTGACACAATTGCCACCCTGTCTATCTTAGGTTTACGTGAGTCGAGGCGGACGTGGTCGTGGTAGCGACGACGGACGACGAGACGAGCACGTGACACCAATGCCACCCTGTTTATCTTAGGTTAACGCAAGTCGAGGCGGACGTCGTCGCGGTAGCGAAAGACGGACGCCGAGACGAGCACGTGACATGAATGCCACCCTGTCTATCTTAGGGTAACTCGAGTCGAGGCGGACGTCGTCGCGGTAGCGACGACGGACGCCGAGACGAGCACATGACACCAATGCCACCCTATCTATCTTAGGGTTACGCGAGTCGAGGCGGACGTCGTCCCGGTAGCGACGACGGACGCCGAGA
>NW_025312317.1:0-563 GCF_018294505.1 Triticum aestivum
AACCTGCGAGTGTTGATAACCGATAGGTAAATGCACCCCGAGTTTCATCAATCGTGGAAATCGCTCCAAGACCTCAAAATGGTGAGTAATAGTCCATGAAATGCGCCAAAATCGGCCAAAACTGCAAGTGTTGATGACCTACACGTAAACGCACCTCAGGGATCATTAATCGTGGAAATCGCTCCAGGACCTCAAAAAGGTGAGCAATAGCCCATGAGACGGGACGAATCAGCCAAAACGGCGAGTGTCGATGACGTGCACGTAAGCACGTAATAGGACCTTGTAGTTCAACAAGCAAGGAAATCGCACAGGGACACCAAAATGGTGAGTAATAGCCCATGAAACGGGCCAGAATCGGGCAAAACGGAGAGTGTTGATGAATGACACATAAGCGCTTCTTGGGGTTCAACAACCATTAAAATCGCTTTGGGACCCCAAAATGGTGATTAATAGTCCATGAAACAGGCCAGAATCAGCGAAAATTGTGAGTGTTAATGACCTACACGTAAGCGCACATTAGGGTTCAGTAACAATAAAATCGCTCCGAAACCCCAAATCAATGA
>NW_025312318.1:0-563 GCF_018294505.1 Triticum aestivum
TTTTTTGAACTTTTATGAACTCCATAGTTTTTCTGTGTTCAAAATGCACCATTCAAAGCCACATCATCAATTTTCATCCCTTTCTGACTTCATTTGTTATTTTTCATGCATTTACTAATTATTTTGAGTTGTATGACCCTGAAATTGAAAAGCATTTCAAATGAACTCTAAAAAGGTTGAAAGTTGGCATGCTATCATCATTTCACCCACATAGCATGTGCAAGAAAGTATAGAGGGTTACGGCAAATACTGGATGCACTTCGTGTACAAAACGGACAATCTCTTTCGAAGTATCAGGGTTTCATACAGAAACTCGTCTGTTACAAAGGGATTACATTTTTTGAACTTATTTGAACTCCAGAGTTTTTCTGTGTTCAAAATGCACCATTCAAAGCCACATCATCAATTTTCAACCCTTTCCGACTTCATTTGTTATTTTTCATGCATTTACTGATTATTTTCAGCTGTATGACCCTGAAATTGAAAAGCATTTCAAATGAACTCTGAAAAGGTTGAAAGTTGGCATGGTATCATCATTTGACCCACATAGCATGTGCAAGAAA
>NW_025312319.1:0-563 GCF_018294505.1 Triticum aestivum
CTGTGGAGGGAGGGATCTTGCGACCATGGAAGATTAGGGAAGGAAGGAGAAAAGACAGGGGCGGTGGAATGACTGACTTTTTTTAGTACAACTACAGTATATACTAGCAGTGTCCAGAGAAGAATTGTGAGTGACTGGCGTTGTCCAAACCAATTTTCTTTCATCTTCTAGAAAAATACTTTTCTTTTATAGGGCATGTTCGATTTTGGGTGCCATTTTTTTAATCATCACGGCTTGTTATAGTCATGATCAGATGATGGTTTAAAAAGTTTTGTATAAATATCTATAAAAATTAAATAAAACTGAATATATTCTATGTTTTGTAATCCTGTGGGTCATCTTGTGGTGCGTGAATGGTAAATTTTATGAAATACTCTCTCGTGTAAACTAATATAAATTTTATGGAGTACTTCATCGGAGATATGTTGTCTGATACTCCTATACAGGTATTTTTTTGTTCTGTATCATTATACTTATTATGTCGTATCACTATTTCAAAACTAACTAACTCTGATTACTATATAGGATCATATGACATATTTGCGAACAAAACTACCTGTCAT
>NW_025312320.1:0-563 GCF_018294505.1 Triticum aestivum
TCATTTCAAATGAACTCTGAAAAGGTTGAAAATTGGCATGATATCCTCATTTCATCCACATAGCATGTGCAAGAAAGTTGAGCGGGTTACTGCAAAAACTGGATGCACTTCGTGTACAAAACGGACAATCTCTTTCAAAGTATCAGGATTTCATCCGGAAATTCGTCTGTTACAAAGGGATTTCATTTTTAAAAATTATTTGAACTCCTGACTTTCTGTGTGTTCAAAATGCACCATTCAAAGCCACATCATCATTTTTCAATCCTTTCTGACTTCATTTGTTATTTTTCATGCATTTACTAAGTATTTTGAGCTATAAGACCCTAAAATTGAAAAGCATTTCAAATGAACTCTGAAAAGGTTGAAAATTGTCATGATATCATCATTTCATCCACATAGCATGTGCAAGAAAGTTGAGAGGGTTACGGCATGAACTGGATGCACTTCGTGTATAAAACGGACAATATCTTTCAAAGTATCAGGATTTCATCCGGAAACTCGTCTGTTACAAAGGGATTTCTTTTTTTAAAACTTATTTGAACTCCTGAATTTTTGTGTGTTCA
>NW_025312321.1:0-563 GCF_018294505.1 Triticum aestivum
TTATGCCCAAACCCTAACCATATCGGTCCGACCGAGTTGCATGTCAGTCCCACCGGAAATCTCTAATGGTCACTAGGTTTACCTTTTCGGTCCGACCAAGTTTGTTGATTCGGTGCCACCGAGATTGGAAAACTGTGTGTAACGGTTGGATTTTGTGTGGAGGCTATATATACCCCTCCACCTCCTCTTCATTCGTGGAGAGAGCCATCAGAACACATACACAATTCCAACTCATATGTTCTGAGAGAGAACAACCTACTCATGTGTTGAGACCAAGATATTCCATTCCTACCATATGAATCTTGATCTCTAGCCTTCCCAAGTTTCTTTCCACTCAAATCTTCTTTCCACAAAATCCAAATCCTATGAGAGAGAGTTGAGTGTTGGGGAGACTATCATTTGAAGCACAAGAGCAAGGAGTTCATCATCAACACACCATTTGTTACTTCTTGGAGAGTGGTGCCTCCTAGATTGGCTAGGTGTCACTTGGGAGCCTCCGACAAGATTGTGGAGTTGAACCAAGGAGTTTGTAAGGGCAAGGAGATCGCCTACTTCGTGAAGAT
>NW_025312322.1:0-563 GCF_018294505.1 Triticum aestivum
GCTTGCCCCTCCCAGCTCCACTACACACACGATTGCACATTCCTTTGGCCGCTCCCGCTCAACTACGGAGACGAGTTTTACCACGGTTCAACTGCACCAGTGCCTATTTACCATGGTTTCGACCCCTTTCAGAACACGCTTGCCGCCGCTAGACGCGTGAATAATGAGCAGCGAGCTAAAATTTACCGTAAACGTGCAAAATAATAAAACGTGCTAAACATACGTCGCGCTCGTGCGTTTTCTTTTGCACGCGGTGCAAAAAAATTAAAAAGGGAATGCAACACGAGGACTTCCCAGGAGGTCACCCATCCTAGTACTACTCTCGCCCAAGCACGCTTAACTTCACCCATCCTAGTACTACTCTCGCCCAAGCACGCTTAACTTCGGAGTTCTGATGGGATCCGGTGCTTTAGTGCTGGTATGATCGCATCCGACATGTTACCCCCGTCTTCGTCCCTTATGCTTGCCCCTCCCAGCTCCACTACACACACGATTGCACATTCCTTTGGCCGCTCCCGCTCAACTACGGAGACGAGTTTTACCACGGTTCAACTGCACCAGTG
>NW_025312323.1:0-563 GCF_018294505.1 Triticum aestivum
GACCGATGGTTTGACCAGTGAGTCTAGAGGGCATTATAGATTAATAAAAAATTCAAAAAATTGTAAAACCTTGGAAAACTAGCTTTGTTTATGCAAGAAATCATGTGTGCCAAAATAGGAGTGATTTGGAGGTGGTCGAAAAAATCATCGCATTCCGGAGGCGCCATTTGGTCTTTTAAATTAAGCTAGTTTTTGAACATACGTGATTTTTTCCACCACCTCCAAATCACCCAAATTTTGTTGTACATGGTGACCCACATGTGCCAAACATGTCCATGAAAGAAAATTTGGAAAATCAATACTTTACAATGCCCCCTTGAGGTATAGACCGATGGTTTGACCAATCAGTCTAGAGGGCATTATAAATTAATAAAAAAATTCAAAAAAATATAAAACCTTGGAAAACTAGCTTTATTTGTGCAAGAAATCATGTGTGCCAAAATAGGGGTGATTTGGAGGTGGTCGAAAAAATCATCGCATTCCGGAGGGGCCATTTGGTCTAACTTAAGCCAGTTTTCGAACATACGTGATTTTTTCCACCACCTCCAAATCACCCAAATTTT
>NW_025312324.1:0-563 GCF_018294505.1 Triticum aestivum
TCAATAAAGCTTTCATCTTATATTCGCAATATCCAGATTGCAATCTTAGTTTCTTGCTTGTTCTTCGTTTGCTCGCAGGAAACAGACCCTCGTGGTCAGGTTGATCGTGCTCCGGCGTGGTCAATAACCTCTCGGAGTTGGTTTAGCGATTGCTAAGGCGCGACGTCCTCGCACGTTCGTAGTCGGATCGTCAAAGTCGACTTCCACCAAAGCGAAATCCACCATCTCATCGAAAGATCGGGACCCTCGCCTCTATCAAGTGGTATCAGATTTCCAGGTTGCTCGGTGAGATTTTACAGTTTTTCGTAGTTAAGATGGGACACCTTTGCCTCCATCATCATCACCCCTGCCATCTACCACCACCGCTTATCCGCCACCGCTTCGAATCCGTATCCATATACCACCACAGCTGTCATATACCACCACCGCTGCCATCTACCACCATATATCCAACACCAATCCGAGTTCTTGTCATATTAGGTTTGTTTTCGGGATCCATCCAGATTCCGATTCGTGTTTCCTTGCCGGAGTAGGTTTCGGAAGAAAAAAAAAAAAAAAAAAAG
>NW_025312325.1:0-563 GCF_018294505.1 Triticum aestivum
CCCCCCCCCCTCCAGACACCTCTTCTCGATCCTTTCACAAATGTACGTTGACCGATGTTGAAGATGGATCAATGATCACTCAAATGTGTAACAAGGAAATAGCACAGTTGGTACCAATTCTTGTCAGTTTCTCACACCTACACAAATAAAGCTTATAGTGGAGCTTGGTTAGGATGGTGGCACAAAATTTGATGCAATCGTTAGTGAGCCTCAATAATGTTGGAAAAGATCCACAAATTTGCAAATGCAACAAGTAGACCAATAGAAAGATACGGTACACGGAAACACACACGCAAATAGATAAGTGTGGTTGTGCAACTAACGAATGAGCCAAAATGTGGAATCCACAAAAATGCTCTTGTTGCACAACACTAGAGAGACGCTAGCACGATTGCACAATAGGCGGATACAAAACATGTGCACAACCTACTAAGCAAAAATGCAACGACTTCTATCCCAAGTATGCTATATTTATGGTTTTCTGATGGTATGATCCAAGATGATCGAGTATGACAATCTTAATGTAGTATGATGTTATGGTTCTTGCTTATAAGCTCTTTGCT
>NW_025312326.1:0-563 GCF_018294505.1 Triticum aestivum
TTCCTGAGTTATGACCTTACCATACCTGGATTGATTTATTACTATACATGGATTAATTATGATTTATTACTATATGATTTATTACTATACGTGGATAGCCTTACCATACCTGGTGGTAATTTAAATTTATTACCATATTCGATATTTCCCGAGTTATGGCCTTACCATACCTGGATTGATAGCCTTTGGGGTAATTTAAATTTATTACCATATAATTACCATATTCAAAATTTCCTGAGTTATGACCTTACCATACCTGAATTGATTTATTACTATACGTGGATTAATTATGATTGATTACCATAAATACGTTGGGTATTGCCGGTCAGACGAGAAAAGAGAAAAACCGGTGGGAGGGGCTGGTGGGAGGTGGGACGAAGAAAAACCGGTTGAAAATAAACCGGTTGAAAATAAACCGGTTTAAAGTGGGGGGGACTATTCAACCAATTCGTCCATTAGGAGTAGAGATATAATTACCATATTCAAAATTTCCTGAGTTATGACCTTACCATACATGGATTGATTTATTACTATACGTGGATTAATTATGATTGATTACCATA
>NW_025312327.1:0-563 GCF_018294505.1 Triticum aestivum
CCGCCTGCCGTCCTCCGCCTCCCGCCGCCGCCTGCCGTCCTCCGCCTCCCGCCGCCGCCGCCACAAACGAAGGAAAAATGTTGACCATGTGTTCAAAAAATATTAAAATGTGTTTGGAAGATGTTAAACATGTATTAGGAAAATGTTAAACATGTATTAGAAAAATGTATTAGATATATGCCAAAAATGTACAGTGTGTATGAAAAAACCCATACATCCAAAAAAATAAGTTTTCAAAAAAACTTAATCATGTGTTTAAAAAATGTTAAATGTATATATAAAAATCTTTCTGATGTATAAGAAAAAGGTTGAAAAAGTTAACACATGTTGAAGCAAAAAGAAACCGATAAAATCGACAAAAGATAAGGAATAACAAAGAAACCCAATGAAAACCAAAAAGAAAAACAAAGAAAACAAAACAAAAGAAACCAATGCAAAGGAATGAAATCAAGAAAATCGAGAAAGAAACAAAGAAAACCAATGAAAACCAAGAAAAACAAAATAAGAAAAGGAAGAAGAAAAGGAAGAAGAAAAGGAAGAAGAAAAGGAAAAAGAAAAGGAAG
>NW_025312328.1:0-563 GCF_018294505.1 Triticum aestivum
ACGAAACGGGTCAGAATCGACAAAAACCGCGAGTGTTGATGACCGACACGTAAACGCACCCCAGGGTTCGTTAATCATGGAAATTACTCCGGGACCCTAAAAGAGTGAGTAATAGTCCATGTAACAGGCCAAAATCGGCCAAAACTATGTGTGTTGATGACCGACACGTAAGCACACCTTGGAGTTCAACAAGCATGGAAATCACGTTGTGACCCCAAAACGGTGAGTAATAGTCCATGAAACGGGTCAGAATCGACAAAAACTGCGAGTGTTGATGACCGGCACGTAAACGCACCCCAGGGTTCGTTAATCATGGAAATCACTCCGGGACCCCAAAACAATGAGTAGCAGTCCATGAAACGGGCTAGAATCGGCCAAAACTGCGAGTGTTGATGACCGACACGTAAACGCACCCTAGGGTTCGTTAATCGTGGAAGTCACTACGAGACCCCCAAATACTGAGTGATAGTCCACGAAATGGGCCAGAATCGGCCAAAACTGTCAATGTTGATGACCTACACGTAAGCGCACCTTGTTGTTCAACAAGCATGGAAATCACTTCG
>NW_025312329.1:0-563 GCF_018294505.1 Triticum aestivum
AACAAATGAAGTCAGAAAAGATTGAAAAATGATGATGTGGCTTTGAATGGTGCATTTTGAACACACAAGAAGTCAGGAGTTCAAATAAGTTTTAAAAAATGAAATCCCTTTGTAACAGACGAGTTTTCGTATGAAATCCTGATACTTGGAAAGAGATTGTCCGTTTTATACACGAAGTGGATCCAGTTTTTGCCGTAACCCTCTCAACTTTCTTGCACATGCTATGTGGATGAAATGATGATACCATGCCAACTTTCAGCCTTTTCAGAGTTCATTTGAAATGCTTTTCAATTTTAGGGTCTTATAGCTCAAAATAATTAGTAAAAGCATGAAAAATAACAAATGAAGTCAAAAAGGATTGAAAAATGATGATATGGCTTTGAATGGTGCATTTTGAACAGACAAAAAGTCAGGAGTTCAAATAAGTTTAAAAAAATGAAATCCCTTTGTAACAGACGAGTTTTCGTATGAAATCCTGATACTTTGAAAGAGTTTGTCCGTTTTGTACCCGAAGTGCATCCAGTTTTTGTCGTAACCCTCTCAACTTTCTTGCACATGCTATG
>NW_025312330.1:0-563 GCF_018294505.1 Triticum aestivum
ACGTGCTCATCTCAGCGTCCGTCGTCGCTACCGCGACGATGTCCGCCTTGACTCGCGTTATGCTAAGACAGGGTGGCAGTGGTGTCACGTGCTCATCTCGGCGTCCGTCGTCGCTACCGCGACGACGTCCGCCTCGACTCCTGTTACACTAAGACAGGGTGGCAGTGGTGTCACGTGCTCGTCTCGGCGTCCGCCGTCGCTACCGCGATGACATCCACCTCGACTCGCATTATTCTAAGACTGGGAGGCAGTGGTGTCACGTGCTCGTCTCGGCGTCCGTCCTCGCTACCGCGACGAGGTCTGCCTCGACTCGCGTTACGCTAGGACAGGGTGGCAGTGGTGTCATGTGCTCATCTCGGTGTCCGTCGTCGCTACCGTGACGACGTCCGCCTCGACTCGCGTTACGCTAAGACAGGGTGGCAGTGGTGTCACGTGCTCATCTCGGCATCCGTCGTCGCTACCGCGACGACATCCGCCTCGACTCGCGTTACGCTAAGACAGGGTGCCAGTGGTGTCACGTGCTCGTCTCGGCGTCCGTCCTCGCTACCGCGACGACGTCTGCC
>NW_025312331.1:0-563 GCF_018294505.1 Triticum aestivum
GGTTTTGGGAGGCGGCACGGACGACGAGGGGGCGGCGGACGGCGGTGGGTGACGCGGCACCGGTCGGGAGGCGGCGGGGCCGGTCGAGCGACCTTGCGGCCGGCCGGTGTTGATGGCGGGTGGCGGCTCCGGTCGCCTCGGGCGGCCAGACACGAAGAGGACGGCGGCGGCTTGCGGGCGAGAGGAGGCGGGAGGAAGCGGGCCGCGGGGGCCCCTCCTGGGCCCGGGCGGGCCGACCGGCGGCGATGTGGGCGCGAGGGCGCGGGCGAATGGCGGAGCGCCACGTGGCGGTGGTGGGGGTGGATCCGGACGTGTCCTTCGGTGGCGGTTTTGTCCGGCGGCGCGCGATGATGAGTGGATCTAGGTTTTCGGGGGAAAGGAGAAGGAGAAATTTGGAGGGGTCTTTATATAGAGGTAGAGGGAGCTAGGAGTGCCCAAATGAGGTGCGGTTTTCGGCCACATGATCGTGATCGAATGCTCTAGATGATGGAGATGGTTTTGGTGGGTTTTGGGCCAAATTGGAGGGGTGTTGGTCTGCAACACACACGAGGCCTTTTTGGTCC
>NW_025312332.1:0-563 GCF_018294505.1 Triticum aestivum
TGTCAGGGTCTCGGAGAAGAACTCATCTGTTACACGGGCATTTCAATGTTTTTTAAACTTATTTGAACTCCAACCTATTTTTAAGTTCAGTATGCATCATTCAAAGCGACGTCATCAATTTCCAACATGTTCTGACATCATTTGCTGTTTTTGAGTCATTTCCCGATTTGTTTAGGGAGCTCAATGACGGTGAAATTGAAAATCACTACAAAATGATCTCTGAAAATGTTGGAACTTTGCATGGTATCATCATTTCACCCGCATAGCATGTGCAAAAGAGTAGAGAGGGTCACGGCGAAAACCGGACGCACCTCGTGTACAAACTGGACAATCTCTTTCGGAGTATCAAGGTTTCGGACGAGAACTCGTCTGTTACACGGGCACTTCAATGTTTTTTCAACTTATTTGAACTCCAGCCTATTTTGGCGTTCAGTATGCATCATTCAAAGCGACGCCATCAACTTCCAACACGTTCTTACATCATTTGTTGTTTTTCAGTCATTTACCGGTTTGTTTAGGGAGCTAAATGATGGTGAAATTGGAAATCACTACAAAATGAACTC
>NW_025312333.1:0-562 GCF_018294505.1 Triticum aestivum
GTGCACTTACGTGTCAGTCATCAACAATCACAGTTTGGGTCGATCCTGGCCCGTTTCTTGGACTATTACTCTATTTTGGTGTCTCGGAGTCATTTCCACGATTGACGAACCCCGGGGTGCGTTTACGTGTCGGTCATCAGCACTCACATATTTTGGAGTCTCGGAGTCATTTCCACGATTGACGAACCCCGGGGTGCGTTTACGTGTCGGTCATCAACACTCACGTATTCGGCTGATTCTAATACGTTCCGTGCACTATTACTCAGCGTTTTGGGGACCCAGAGCGATTTCCACGATTGATGAACCCCGGGGTGCGTTTATGTGTCCGTCGTCAACACTCACAGTTTTGGCCAAATCTGACCTGTTTCGTGGACTATTACTCACCATTTTGGGGGCCCCGAAGCAATTTTCATAGTTGTTGAACCCCAAGGTGTGCTTACGAGTTGGTCATCAACACTCCCAGTTTTGGCCGATTCTGGCCCGTTTCATGGACTATTACTCACCGTTTTGGGGTCCCAAAGCGATTTCCATCATTGTCGAACTCCAAGGTGCGCTTACGTGT
>NW_025312334.1:0-562 GCF_018294505.1 Triticum aestivum
CACATCATCATTTTTCAATCCTTTCTTACTTCATTTGTTATTTTTCATGCATTTACTAATTATTTTGAGCTATAAGACCCTAAAATTGAAAAGCATTCCAAATGAACTCTAAAAAGGTTGAAACTTGGCATGATATCATCATTTCATCCACACAGCATGTGCAGGAAAGATGAGAGGGTTACGGCAAAAACTGGATACACTTCGTCTACAAAACGGACAATCTCTTTCAAAGTATCAGGATTTCATCCGGAAACTCGTCTGTTACAAAGGGATTTCATTTTTTAAAACTTATTTGAACTCCTGACTTTTTGTGTGTTCAAAATGCACCATTCAAAGCCACATCATCATTTTTCAATCCTTTCTGACTTCATTTGTTATTTTTTATGCATTTACTAATTATTTTGAGCTATAAGACCCAAAAATTGAAACGCATTTTAAATGAACTCTGAAAAGGTTGAAAGTTGGCATCATATCATCATTTCATCCACATAGCATGTGCAAGAAAGTTGAGACGGTTACGGAAAAAACTGGATGCACTTCGTGTACAAAACGGACAATCTCT
>NW_025312335.1:0-562 GCF_018294505.1 Triticum aestivum
TGTTTTGGGAACCTCGGGGTCCGGTTACGGGGACGTCATCAAAACTCGTAGATTTGGTCCCTTATAGCCAGTTTTATGTGCTATTACCCACTAATTTTAGGTCTCGGGGCGGTCCGAATGTTCGGGGAACCCCGGGGTCCGGTTACGGGGACATCATCAAAACTCGTAGATTTGATCCATTCTGACCAGTTTTCTGTGCTATTACCCACTAATTTTGGGTTCCGGGGCGATTCGAACATTCGGGGAACCCCCGGGGTCCGATTACGGGGACCTCGTCAAAACTCGCATATTTGATCCATTCTGACCACTTTTCTGTGCTATTACCAACTAATTTTGGGTCCTGGCGCGATCCGAACATTCGGGGAACCCCCGGGGTCCAGTTACGGGGACGTCGTAAAAACTCGCATATTTGGTCCATTCTGACCAGTTTTTTGCACTATTACCCACTAATTTTGGGTCCTGGGGCGACCTGAACGTTTGGGGAACCCAGGGGTCCGGTTACGAGGACCTCATCAAAACTCGCAGTTTTGGTTCATTCTGACCAGTTTTCTGAGCTATTACC
>NW_025312336.1:0-562 GCF_018294505.1 Triticum aestivum
GGAGGTTATGTCGGTTCTTCTCAGTTGGAGGTTTCACTCCTCTATTTGTTGGCATACCTCCCCTGCCTCTTCTTACAATATTATTGGTTCTTGTTTGGCTCTTCTCTTTGTGAGTTTCGGAGCTTATGGTCATCTTGGTGACAAGCTCGAATTCATCGAAAACGGAGTTCACTCGCATCTTCTATGATGTTTTCGATGTTGGAGGTTATGTCGGTTCTTCTCAGTTGGAGGTTTCACTCCTCTATTTGTTGGCATACCTAGCCTGCCTCTTCTTACTATATTATTCGTTCTTGTTTGGTTCTTCTCTTTGTGAGTTTTGGAGCTTATGGTCATCTTGGTGACAAGATCGAGTTCATCGAAAACGGAGTTCACTCGCATCTTCTATGATGTTTTCGATGTTGGAGGTTATGTTGGTTCTTCTCAGTTGGAGGTTTCACTCCTCTATTTGTTGGCATACCTGCCATGCCTGTTCTTACTATATTATTGGTTCTTCTTTGGTTCTTCTCTTTGAGACTTTTGGAGCTTATGGTCATCTTGGTGACATGCTCGAGTTCGTCGAAAA
>NW_025312337.1:0-562 GCF_018294505.1 Triticum aestivum
AGGTTGTTTCCAGCATGTCGCGCGACATCACTACCCATAGGGGACTGGTACTAGCATTCCGTCAGCCGACACCCACCGGATGCAGCTTTCACCGAATCCAGTTCTAGCCCATCATAGCATGACATAGCCGTTGTTCCAGGACAACAACATGGGCTTGCAGCAGCCATGCCCTCCGATTCTAGATTTAGTTGAGGGCAGTTGCAGCAACACGCCTTGCCGATTCTAGCATGACCCTCCTTCACTTCGAGCTTGCAGTGCGGCATGGCGGCCGTCACGACACTGACCAAGTATCCAACGGGGAAACACCTACAGCTAAGAGCTATCACATCAGTGGAGCGTGCAGGCAACGATCACCGACTCCTAGCACCATCATAGATCTCCAACTCGTCAGATCCATGGTAGACTTGCTGCGTGAACATGAAGGAGGGGCGAAAAGTTGTGATAGAGGTTGGGACGAGAAAGAAGAAGCGTGAACGGGGCGGAGAAGAAGAAGTGGACGCCTGTCTCACAGACTCCTTTTGCAGATAAGGTAAGAGCACCTCCGGCCATTGCCCCCCCCCCC
>NW_025312338.1:0-562 GCF_018294505.1 Triticum aestivum
GATATTTAGATTGTGTTAGTAAGTACTATAATTGAACTAGCTAGTTAGAAAAATATAATTACTATTTTATTTAGATTTTTTTGGTAATATGATTAGTTAGAAAAATATTAGTTAGTTAGAAAAATACTAGTTTATTTTTTAGTAAGTACTATATAGTAAGTGCTACTTTGTTTTTAGTAAGTACTACTTTATTTATTTATAGTAAGTGCTTAGTAGTTGAACTAGATAGTTGATTTAATTAATAAAACTACTTTATTTAACTATGTGTAGAAGTAGTTTGTAGTAAGTGCTACTTTATTTATTTATAGTAAGTGCTACTTTATTTATTTATACTAAGTGCTACTTTATTTATTTATAGTAAGTGCTTAGTAGTTGAACTAGATAGTTGATTTAATTAATAAAACTACTTTATTTAACTATATATAGAAGTACGTAGTTCCAGCATCGACGTCGGCGATGCCTATCCCGCATCCTCGTCGTCGTCGACTCGGCGGTGGAGGCCTGCTTGATCAGGGCCATGTTCGGGACTGGGCTTCGCCGGGCTGGTATTGGGAGGTGCTAC
>NW_025312339.1:0-562 GCF_018294505.1 Triticum aestivum
TTGAAAGAGATTGTCCGTTTTGTACACGTAGTGCATCCAGTTTTTGCCGTAACCCTCTGAACTTTCTTGCACATGCTATGTGGATGAAATGATGATACCATGCCAACTTTCAACCTTTTTCAGAGTTCATTTGAAATGATTTTCAATTTTAGGGTCTTATAGCTGAAAATAATTAGTAAATGCATGAAAAATAACAAATGAAGTCAGAAAGGATTGAAAAATGATGATGTGGCTTTGGATTGTGCATTTTGAACACACAAAAATTCAGGGGTTCAAATAAGTTTTAGAAAATGAAATCCCTTTGTAACAGACGAGTTTCCGTATGAAATCATGATACTTTGAAATAGATTGTCCGTTTTGTACACGAAGTGCATCCAGTTTTTGCCGTAACCCTCTCAACTTTCTTGCACATGCTATGTGGATGAAATGATGATACCATGCCAACTTTCAACCTTTTCAGAGTTCATTTGAAATGCTTTTCAATTTTAGAGTCTTATAGCTCAAAATAATTAGTAAATGCATGAAAAGTAACAAATGAAGTCAAAAAGGATTGAAAAATGAT
>NW_025312340.1:0-562 GCF_018294505.1 Triticum aestivum
CTGATTATTTTGAGCTATAAGACCCTGAAATTGAAAAGCATTTCAAATGAACTCTGAAAATGTTGAAAGTTGGCATGGTTTCATCATCTCACCCACATAGCATGTGCAAGAAAGTAGAGAGGGCTAAGGCAAAACCTGGATGCACTTCATGTACAAAACAGACAATCTCTTTTGAAGTATCAGGATTTCATACGGAAACTTGTCTGTTACAAAGGGATTTCATTTTTTTGAACTTATTTGAACTCCATAGTTTTTTGTGTTCAAAATGCACCATTCAAAGACACATAATCAATTTTCAAACCTTTCTGACTTCATTTGTTATTTTTCGTGCATTTACTGAATATTTTGAGCTATAAGACCCTGAAATTGAAAAGCATTTCAAATGAACTCTGAAAATGTTGAAATTTGGCATGGTATCATCATTTCACCCACATAGCATGTGCAAGAAAGTAGAGAGGGTTAAGGCAAAACCTGGATGCACTTCATGTACAAAACAGACAATCTCTTTCGAAGTATCAGGGTTTCATACGGAAACTCGTCTGTTACAAAGGGATTTCATTTT
>NW_025312341.1:0-562 GCF_018294505.1 Triticum aestivum
ACTGGTAGTTTTGGCCGATTCTGACCCGTTTCTTGGATTATTACTCACTGTTTTGGGGTCCCGAAGCGATTTCCATAATTGTTGAACCCCAAGGTCCGCTTACGTGTCGGTCATCAACACTGGTAGTTTTGGCCGATTCTGGCCCGTTTTGTGGACTACTACTCACTATTGTGGGGTCCCGGAGTGATTTCCACGATTAACGAACCCTGGAGTGCGTTTACGTGTCGGTCATCAACAATCACAATTTTGGCCGATTCTGACCCGTTTCTTCGATTATTACTCACTGTTTTGGGGTCCCAAAGCGATTTCCATAGTAGTATAACCCCAACGTGCGCTTACATGTCGGTCATGAACATTGGCTGTTTTGGCCGATTCTGGCCCGTTTCATTGACTATTACTCAATGCTTTGGGGTCCAGGAGTGGTTTCCATGGTTACCGAACCCTCGAGTGCGTTTACGTGTCGGTCATAAACACTCGCTCTTTTGGCCAATTCTGGCCTGTTTCATGGACTATTACTTACTATTTTGGGGTCCTAGAGTGACTTCCACAATTAACAAACCCT
>NW_025312342.1:0-562 GCF_018294505.1 Triticum aestivum
TAGCAGGTGCAAAAAAGTAGAGAGGGTCACGGCAAAAACTGGATGCACTTCGTGTACAAACTGGACAATCTCTTTCGAAGTAACAGGGTTTCGGACGAAAACACATCTGTTACATCGGCAATTCAAATTTTAATAACTTATTACAACTTTGGACGTTTTTTGCATTCAGCATGCACCATTCAAAGCCACGTCATCAACTTTCAACCCTTTGTGACATAATTTGCTTCTTTTAATGCATTTACTGATTTGTTTTGAGCTAAATGGCCCTGCAATTGAAAAGCTCTACAAATGAACTCTGAAAAGGTTGAAACTTGGCATGGTATCATCATTTCACCCGCATAGCATGTGCAAAAAAGTAGAGAGGGTCATGGCAAAAACTGGATGCACTTCGTGTACAAACTGGACAATCTCTTTCGAAGTATCAGGGTTTCGGACGAAAATTCATCTGTTAGACCGGCAATTAAAAATTTTAACAACTTATTACAACTCCGGATGTTTTTTGCATCCAGCATGCAACATTCAAAGCCACGTCATCAACTTTCAACCCTTTCTGACATAATTT
>NW_025312343.1:0-562 GCF_018294505.1 Triticum aestivum
AGGTGAGAAGCCACTTGATTAGAGATTGATGAATGAAATAAACAAGGTACAACTGGAACAAATAACTGGTAAGGATTACCCAATCACAAACCAAATATCTGCGGGAAGAAATGCTAGAGCTACTTGAATCCCACCTATAAACTCCCGAAACTTTCTGGTTATGCAATCAGGTGTTGGGGATACAGGGGAAGCAATATATCTCACCCAAACTAACAATCCCTACATCCAGCTATATCCATCTGTCAACACATAACCAAGAAACCTTCGGAAATCGTGTACCTCAACCTTCAAAAAGCATCCGTTATACGAGTTATGGCAATACTCCCGAACTCCCGCCCCAGTACTGGGTGGCGTCGAGGTTATCTCACCAACAACTGCATAAAAGAGATTTTCGATGTTGGCAAAACTCAGGTATTCCAGAACTGCAACGATAAAATTGTGACGACAACACCTCGGAGCTCAACTCCCCGGGTCAAAGCCACATAATAGACAGAAGGCACCAAGAACAATGTTCTCGTCACAAAACCATCGGAACGATTCCAAGATACCCGCGTGATCCTAA
>NW_025312344.1:0-562 GCF_018294505.1 Triticum aestivum
AAGGTTTAAAAAATGAAATCCCTTTGTAACACACGAGTTTCCGGATGAAATCCCGATACTTTGAAAGAGATTGTCCGTTTTGTACACGAAGTGCATCCAGTTTTTGCCGTAACCCTCTCAACTTTCTTGCACATGCTATGTGGATGAGATGATGATATCATGCCAACTTTCAACCTTTTCAGAGTTCATTTTAAATGCTTTTCAATTTTAGGGTCTTATAGCTCAAAATAATTAGTAAATGCATGAAAAATAAAAAATGAAGTCAGAAAGGATTGAAAAATGATGATGTGGCTTTGAATGGTGCATTTTGAACACACGAAAAGTCAGGAGTTCAAATAAGGTTTAAAAAATGAAATCCCTTTGTAACACACGAGTTTCTGGATGAAATCCTGATACTTTGAAAGAGATTGTCCGTTTTGTACACGAAGTGCATCCAGTTTTTGCCGTAACCCTCTCAACTTTCTTGCACATGCTATGTGGATGAAATGATGATATCATGCCAACTTTCAACCTTTTCAGAGTTCATTTGAAATGCTTTTCAATTTTAGGGTCTTATAGCTCA
>NW_025312345.1:0-562 GCF_018294505.1 Triticum aestivum
CGGACTATGGCGGGGCCCCCAATGCCGTCTCTCTAATGTCGTCTGGCCCAAACGGGCATTCATTGAGACTGTCAAGGTGTGGCAGTAGGAGTGGTTCACATCGCCGAACCCCGCAACACCAAGTGGGCGGCCATGCCTGACTTCAGATCCGGACCCCCCACGAGACTCACCTCATGGACCGCCAAGGGCCTGGATTGGGGGTCCCAAACGGAGTGCTACAGAAACGCATCTTTAACATGTTGGGTGCGAATATTGGACTCATAAATGTGGTTCAAGTGACGCTCTTCCGTTGCATCCTTCCCTCCCGACTTTGGGCCTCCCCCATGTGGCAGTTTAATCTGGAGGAGCCATGGTCCATGAAGCGCTTCTTTGGCACTACGCATGAAGATATATTCAAGCTGCTCTTCAAGGCCAAGAAAAGTTGGTCGATGAAAACCGAGGACATCGGACTAGACATCGAGAATCTGGCCTCAGCGGTAAACATAATCTTTCCAAAGACCTATCTGGTGAGTGCTTAAATTATAAAAGATATCATATCGCCTGCTTTCTGTACAGGATTGTA
>NW_025312346.1:0-562 GCF_018294505.1 Triticum aestivum
ATGAACTTCCGTCGAGGACGACTTCATTTCAAGAAGGGGAGGATGATGAGGACATCAATACAATTGTTACACCCACAGCCCCTGCTGCTATACATACTGGACCAATTACTAGAGCTCGTGCACGCCAACTAAATTACCAGGTACTTTCGTTTCTTGGTAATGATTCTAATGTTCATGAGAATATAATGCTGCCTAAATTGGATACATTTGTTTTGCTTACAAATGAAGGGCCTAGCTTGGAGAAGGAGGAACATTGGAGCGAGAACAAGCATGGAGATGATGGCATGCGCAAGGGGAACAAGAACGGAGTTACAAGTGATGATTTCAGGACTTTGAAGCCACCATAATGGGTGCATGAAGCCTTGGACGAAATATACAAGATGCCACTTCATAAATTTCGTCCCGAGACTATTTTAGGTGCTGCGTCACCTTATTATTGGGCCAGGCCCATGTAATTTCGAAATACATAAGTATAGGCTATTTTTAGAGTCCGTATGTGTGGGGAAACAAGAGATAGGGTTGATTTCGGACCCCTCCACCAAGGGCCACGAAATTCCCCCCC
>NW_025312347.1:0-562 GCF_018294505.1 Triticum aestivum
GACGGCGCCGCCGCCGGCACCTGGAGGGGGGAAACGGACGCGTCGGGTCTACACGGAGGGGATCTTGCTGTGGGTCTGGCCCGGATGTTGCTCCAAAGTGTTCCTATGGGCTGACCTAACACAACCGGATGGGGAGGTCCACTGGTCAAAGCCCGTCCGTGCAAGGTCAAAGGGCTAGATCCCGTGGTCAAACGCTACATGGTTAGGCGGGACGGGGGCACTGGGGGTAGCAATTCCACCGGAGTGTCGCACCGGGCCCTCATACATACGGGATGGTGTGGTGGCATGTCCGAAGAGGCGGGACGCGTCTCCAGGGCGTGGCCCCCCCTCACGGACGGCGATGACACGGTAGTAGACGTTCTGCGGTAACGATGCGGCTTCAATATTACTAAATACTCGGTGCGCGATAAAATCATGAGTTTTTTTGCACGACGTGGGCACATGTGCTATAGGAACGATGGTATTTTTTCATAATTTTTGGTGATGGAGAAGTATCCAAAAAATTCCCTCTACGCGGATTGCCCTTCGCGCGTCTACGGCTGTGGCCGGCGGCCTCCGGGGG
>NW_025312348.1:0-562 GCF_018294505.1 Triticum aestivum
GCAAAACTACTAATGGCGCACCACCAGCAGGTGCGCCATTAGTAACCAGGGTTACTAATGGTGCATTTGTAGGTGGTGCGCCATTAGTAACCTGGGACCAGCTAGATATTTTGGACAGCCACACCTTCCCACTCACTTTCCCCACTTCATTCTCTCCACCTCCTCCTCCAATCTTGTCTCGGCTGCCTCCTCCTCCTCACCTCATTTGCACCATAGATTCATCCAAATTAAGTGGTTAAATTACCTTTTTTTGATAGGTAAGTAAGGGGGAAGCTATCTTTATGTTGTTCTCCCTCCAACAACGTGCACATGCACTTTTTATGGCCTAGCTAGATCTATGTATGTTCGTGGTGTTGCATATGTTTATGGTGTTGCATATATGTTTGTGTTTGCAGGTACCGGTATTTGAAATGCGATAGTTGCCAATATTTTGCCAGAATGTTGATTCATTTCCGTTTCGGCGAGAATTTTGGCACTATGCATTCTTTTTGGTCCTATTTTTAGGGACAGTCATGCCAAATTTTTTCTTGGTTCTAAAATATCATTTTGCTCTACCCCGCAC
>NW_025312349.1:0-562 GCF_018294505.1 Triticum aestivum
TTGACATGCCACCCTAATCCTATACTTTTCCTATTCCTACATTTTCAAAAATCCTATGAATCAAAGAGGGCCTAACCGTTTTTCTCAGACGGTATCCAGAACCGTGGTTCCCGCTCGATCTGCAAGGGCGTAATTTGTTTTTTCTGCTTTTTTTAGCTCTGTTTCATCAGGCAGACCCGGCCGGCATTTTCCGCTGCTCTCTCTGCCCCTTCATGCTAATGCAAAACTCAAGCTTAGCGTGTGAAACCGTGTTTTTTAATGAAAATCTTCTTGTGGGCAGTGGCTGCCACCCCGGGCTTTGACAAAAATGGTTGGATAGATTTTTTTCACTACCCTTACCATAATTTGGTATTGTCCTATTGTAGGCTCCTTTTGATTTTTTTTCACTGTCATATTATTGGCATACTTATATTCTACTCATAGGAGCCAAATAACATTTTTATATTATATTACCATGATTTACCTGATTAGATCGTACTTTTTGTCTAAGCGTTTTCTCCCCTTCCGCTTGGCGGCTAGGTCAAACTTTCCTCTCCGGCTTCACTGCCAAGCCCATGGATTG
>NW_025312350.1:0-562 GCF_018294505.1 Triticum aestivum
ATTTGAACTCCATAGTTTTTTTGTGCTCAAAATGCACCATTCAAAGCCACATCATCAATTTTCAACCCTTTCTCACTTCATTTGTTATTTTTCATGCATTTACTGGTTATTTTGAGCCATAAGACCCTCAAATTGAAAAGCATTTCAAATGAACCCTGAAAAGGTTGAAAGTTGGCATGGTATCATCATTTGACCCACATATTATGTGCAAGAAAGTAGATAGTGTTACGGCAAAAACTGGATGCACTTCGTGTACAAAATGGACAATCTATTTCGAAGTATCAGGGTTTCATACGGAAACTTGTCTTTTACAAAGGGATTTCAATATTTTTGAACTTATTTGAACTCCATAGTTTTTTTGTGCTCAAAATGCACCATTCAAAGCGACATCATCAATTTTCAACCCTTTCTGACTTCATTTGTTATTTTTCATGCATTTACTGATTATTTTGAGCTATAAGACCCTGAAATTGGAAAGCATTTCAAATGAACTCTGAAAAGGTTGAAACTTGGCACGTTATCATCATTTGACCCGCATAGCATGTGCAAGAATGTAGAGAGG
>NW_025312351.1:0-562 GCF_018294505.1 Triticum aestivum
TCGTTGCGCATGCGTACAATGGTTGCAGTCTTGTATGGTGCAGTACTATCGCCGCCATGTGGGAGTCGGCCCCATATGTCATCTACACTACAAAATTGTGGTACAGCAGAGGATCTCAACCCCTCGCCCGCTCACGTCGTCTGCAGTCCATGCTCATGACGATGCCGCTCTACCAAGCATGTGAGCAGGTCGAGTCACGTCTATGCTAGCAGCGTATGGAGAGGAGGAGGATGAGTGCGTGCTCCAGCACACCGACTAGGAGTTGCTGGCTTGTCATTGTCGTCTCCGATCGTGCGAAGGAGGCTCGCATGGTGGTTGTCGTGGCGGAAGCCGGTCGCACCCACGCTGAGCCCGCAAACCGGGGGCAGATGTGGAATCTACCTTCGAGACCTTCAATGCCACATGTATCATGCAATATGAAAGAACAATTTGGGTCAGTCAACTGTTGTGAGCCGTTGGATGCAACATGGACGGCTAGAAGGGCTTCTTCATCCACCAAAAATGATGCACTATTTATCTTCTCTCGCAACCATCGAGACGCTGGCCCACCATAGTCCTAACT
>NW_025312352.1:0-562 GCF_018294505.1 Triticum aestivum
TATGCCAACAAATAGAGGAGTGAAACCTTCAACTGAGAAGAACGGGCATAACCTCCAACATCGAAAACATCATAGAAGATGCTAGTGAACTCCGTTTTCGATGAACTCGAGCTTGTCACCAAGATGACCATAAGCTCCAAAACTCACAAAGAGAAGAACCAAACAAGAACCAATAATATAGTAAGAAGAGGCAGGGGAGGTATGCCAACAAATAGAGGAGTGAAACCTCCAACTAAGAAGAACCGGCATAACCTCCAACATCGAAAACATCATAGAAGATGTGAGTGAACTCCGTTTTCGATGAACTCGAGCTTGTCACCAAAATGACCATAAGCCCCAAAACTCACAAAGAGAAGAACCAAACAAGAACCAATAATATAGTAAGAAGAGGTAGGGGAGGTATGCCAAGAAATAGAGGAGTGAAACCTCCAACTGAGAAGAACCGGCATAACCTACAACATTGAAAACATCATAGAAGATGCGAGTGAACTCTGTTTTGGATGAACTCGAGCTTGTCACCAAGATGACCATAAGCTCCAAAACTCACAAAGAGAAGAACCAA
>NW_025312353.1:0-562 GCF_018294505.1 Triticum aestivum
CCAACCGGGACTAAAGGGGGGGCATTGGTACCGGTTAGTGCCACCAACCGGTACCAATGCACCCCTTTAGTCTCAGTTGGTGCCACCAACCGGGACCAAAGGCCTTGTGCTGCTGCGCCCGCGTCGAAAGTTTAGTCCCACCTCGCTAGTTGAGAGGGGCGCGCAGTGGTTTATAAGCCCCACTGCCGCTCCCCTCTTGAGCTCCTCTCCATTGCAGGCTTACGGGCCTAATTGTCACTGCTATGCCTGATGGGCCTACTGGGCCTTATGCGGGCCTGAATCCTGGCCCATCGATGGGTTTCTAGTCGTATTCAGGCCGTGGTGGCCCAGTAGGTGGCATATTTTTTTGCCTGTTTTTTTGTTTTCTTTTTTGCTTTATTTATTTTGTTTTGTTTCTACTTACAACAAAAAACTTATTTATTTTATTTTGTTTCTAATTACTTATTTATTTTACTTTATGATAATTCTTTTTGCTATTAAAGTTTCTAACAAAAGAAGTTCTTTATAAAATTCTTTTTGCTTTCAATGATTTTGAAAGAAAATACTTCGATAATTTTAGTTG
>NW_025312354.1:0-562 GCF_018294505.1 Triticum aestivum
CGCCCCGCCGGAGCCCCTCGCCGGAGCCCGACGAGGTATGCCCGCCGCCGTTGACTTTGCCGGTTTTCTGAAAAAAAACCTTTCGTTTAAAAAAAACCTAGATCGTTTTTTTTCGGTTTTATTATTTTACGAGCGTTCACCGAACCGTTCGTTTTAACGAACGCGTTCGTCGGTTTTTCTCTGTTAACGAACGTCCGTTATTTAACCGTTCGTCCGTTTTTCTTTTTCGTCGGATTTTCTCAGATTCGATTTCTGATCGAATCTTCGATTCTGTTTAACTTCTCGCTCGTTTATCGGAATTAGGTGATTCAAGCGCCTAGAGTTTCGTCTCGAAATTCTCTTTCCGTTTAACCTACTCAAACAAGTTTTTGCTACAGTAAAATTTGACCTAGATCCAGATTAGCAAACGAAGTTTCTTTCTTTCGCCGTTTGACTTTCGTTGCTTCTTTCGAGTTGATTCTTTTTGCAAACCGGAGTTCTTAAGTTGAACTTTCTGGTTAGATCTTTCATTCGAGTTTTACCTGTGCATTAGATGAGTACTGATTGTATGCTTGTTTGTTTG
>NW_025312355.1:0-562 GCF_018294505.1 Triticum aestivum
ATATATATATATATATATATATATATATATATATATATATATAACTGAAATAAACATCCAATAACATAAGTGACTATATAAATCATTCACACACACCTCAATAAACATTTGCATGCATTCTAAACTAGGAGAAACAATCGTCTAGTCATCTACTTCTTATAACGCTCCCACCACTGCTATGTGGCTCGATCTCTCATCTAGGTCAGGAAAAAGATAGTTCCTCATGTCAACGATTCGCCTGTACATCTCATAGCTTGTGTACGCGTCCATGGCCGCGTACTTGACATGTTGTTCATCCAGTCTCTTATGCCACACACTGTGCGAGGCGTTCCTGTCCTTATTGCTCTCATTCTTCATCTTCATGTAGTAGTGGTCGATGATGGCCTAGGCGAGGTCAACCAGGGAGTTCAGTTTGTTTTTGTCGCTGCCCAAACCTTGTAGTGGCGCTGGATGTTGACAAGATTCGGGCATTTCAAGCATGAAACCTTGAGCGCTTTTAGATCATTGGTGGTGTCCACCGCAGCGAAATTTTAGTCGGAGCTATTGATAAACCTGGAGAAAC
>NW_025312356.1:0-562 GCF_018294505.1 Triticum aestivum
GTAGTGATTTTCAATTTCACGGTCATTTAGCTTTCTAAACAAATCGGTAAATGACTGAAAAATAACAAATGATGTCAGAAAGTATTGAAAATTGATGACGTCTCTTTGAATGGTGCGTACGGAACGCAAAAAAGTCTGGAGTTGTAATAAGTTAAAAAATGAATTGCCCATGTAATAGATGAGTTCTCGTCCGAAACCCTGATACTCCGAAAGAGATTGTCCAGTTTGTACACGAAGTGCGTCCAGTTTTTGCCGTAACCCTCTCAACTCTTTTGCACATGCTATGTGGGTGAAATGATGATACCATGCCAAGTTTTGACATTTTCAGAGTTCATTTTGTAGTGATTTTCAATTTCACGGTCATTTAGCTTTCTAAACAAATCGGTAAATGACTAAAAAATAGCAAATGATGTCAGAAAGTTTTGAAAATTGATGACGTCGCTTTGAATGGTGTGTGCGGAACACAAAAAAAATCTGGAGTTGTAATAAGTTTAAACAAATGAAGTGCCCCTGTAACAGATGAGTTCTCGTCAGAAACAATGATACTCCAAAAGAGATTGTC
>NW_025312357.1:0-561 GCF_018294505.1 Triticum aestivum
CGTTTTGTACACGAAGTGCATCCAGTTTTTGCCGTAACCCTCTCAACTTTCTTGCACATGCTATGTGGATGTAATGATGATATCATGCCAACTTTTTACCTTTTCAGAGTTCATTTGAAATGCTTTTCAATTTTAGGGTCTTATAGCTCAAAATAATTAGTAAATGCATGAAAAATAACAAATGAAGTCAAAAAGGATTGAAAAATGATGATGTGGATTTGAATGGTGCATTTTGAACACACAAAAAGTCAGGAGATCAAATAAAGTTTAAAAAATGAAATCCCTTTGTAAGAGACGAGTTTCCGGATGAAATGCTGATACTTTGAAAGAGATTGTCCGTTTTGTACACGAAGTGCATCCAGTTTTTGCCGTAACCCTCTCAACTTGCTTGCACATGCTATGTGGATGAAATCATGATATCATGCCAACTTTCAACCTTTTCAGAGTTCATTTGAAATGCTTTTCAATTTTAGGGTCTTATAGCTCAAAATAATTAGTAAATGCATGAAAAATAACAAATGAAGTCAGAAAGGATTGACAAATGATGATGTGGCTTTGAAT
>NW_025312358.1:0-561 GCF_018294505.1 Triticum aestivum
TGGTCCCGGTTGGTGGCACCAACTGGGACCAATGCCCCCCCTTTAGTCCCGGTTGGTGGCACCAATCGGGACCAAAGGCCTTGTGCTGCCCCGCGTCAAAAGTTTAGTATCACCTCGCTAGCTGAGAGAGCTCGAGAGTGGTTTATAAGCGATGTTGCGTCCACCCTCTCGAGCTCCTCTGAATTGTAGGCTTTCGGGCCTAACTGTACGCTGTGTGCATGTGGGCCTACTGGGGGCCTAAATCCTGGCCCATGGTAGGGTTACTAGTCGTATTCAAGCCGTGGGGGCCCGGTAGGTGGCACTTTTTTGTTTTTTTGTTGCTTTATTTATTTTACTTTGTTTCTACTTAAAACAAAATAATTATTGTTGCTATTTTTATTTATTTTATTAAAGTTTATTTTTAATTATTTTTTCTTTTAGGTCACTAAAATTATAAACTATCTGTTAGTGCCATTAGTTTTCAAATTTGTTTTTTTTGTTTTCTTTGTTGCTTTATTTATTTTATTTTATTTTTCTACTTACAACAAAATACTTATTGTTGCTATTTTACTTATTTTCTTA
>NW_025312359.1:0-561 GCF_018294505.1 Triticum aestivum
AGCTTTCAATGATTTTGAACAGAAAATACTTCGATAATTTTAGTTGAATCAATTTTATATAATTTTAGTTTCAAAAATACTAGAGGTTGCTTATAATGTTTTGAACAGATAATACTTTGATAATTTTAGTGTCATAAATTTTATTTATGTTATTAAAATTTATTTTATTTTGTTTGTACTTATATATTTTATTAAAGTTTATATTATTTTGTTTCTAATTCATTTTAAAATATTAAAAATACAATTATATATCAAAAAATCGGAAAAATAAAACTAATTCATTTTAAAATCTTAAAAATACAATTATATATCAAAAAAATCAGAAAAATAAAACTAATTCATTTTAAAATCTTAAAAATACAAATAATATATCAAAAAATTCAGTTCATCGATCCCTTGAAGGTTTGACAAAAGGTTTGATACATCATTCAGTTCATCGACCAAATACAAAGTTTGGTACAATAAATTATTACACATCAATTCTTCCCTTGTGTCCCTGCTTGCTTACGATTGTGCCGTATCCATGGAGCATCCTCATCATTTAACTTAATGCTTGGGTCA
>NW_025312360.1:0-561 GCF_018294505.1 Triticum aestivum
AAAACCGACTAACTCCACAGCACCAGAGCATCTTACATCACGTCGTCTGTACTTCATCGGCCTTTCTACCCCTCCCATCTCGAAACCCTAGACTGCTCATCCACCGGCGTACCAGAGCCCATTCACTGCCAGCGGCATCCACCTCACTGGATCTGCTTCTGTGGCCGCATCTACCCCTCCCACCTCCCCTAGAAACAAGTAGATTGCTCATCACCACTGTACCATAGCCCATTCAGTGCCGGCCTTGTCCACGGCACCGGAACTGCTTCGCCGGTACTCTCGCCAACCGCAACGCATCTGCAGCGGCTGATTCATACTACCCACCAGGGTCGCTTCATCCACCCCCCCGGAGCTGCCCCACCGATGCCCCCGTCGACAGCCTCTTATCCTCTTTGCCGACACCTTCCCAACCCTACCGGAGCCGCTTCGCCGACACCATCATCAACCCTACCGGAGTAGCTTCTCCTATACCATTCGCCATCCTACCGGGGCCGCTTTGCTAACTCACCAGTCCACGGCCTCAGATCTTATTCCTCGCGCCCTCATCCAACCACCGGAGCA
>NW_025312361.1:0-561 GCF_018294505.1 Triticum aestivum
CCTCTTCATCTTCCCTGAATCAATATATCTTCACAAAATTTGCCTTCGAGGCTTCGAATAAAAACAGTTTCCTTCACATCCTCGCCGCGATGTACTTCACGAGGCGACTTCTCCCTAGCGGCGTCTGTGTATGAAGATGTGGCAGCGTCAACCACGTCAGTTCATCTCTTCATTATTTGCTTCTTCTCCAGGCTCACATAGCATCCTTGCTGGCATATTTCCCCCCGATGGTTTTTTACCAGCGCGTCGCGACCTCAAGCCACCATCCACTATGTACTTTCAGTTAATTCCCAGTATCCCACACGTTCCATAAGATTAATTGAGGAGGCATTTGAGCGGCCTGCCGGAGTAGTGACGTCGCCCATATTCAGCAGCCTATCCCGATGGTTCCTCTTCATCTTCCCTGAATCAATATATCTTCACAAAATTTGCCTTCAAGGCTTCGAATAAAAACAGTTTTCCTTCACATCCTCGCCCCGATGTACTTCACAAGGCGACTTCTCCCTAGCGGCGTCTGTGTATGAACATGTGGTAGCGTCAACCACATAATTTCATCTCTTC
>NW_025312362.1:0-561 GCF_018294505.1 Triticum aestivum
GATCCATCTAGATTCCGATTCGTGTTTCCTTGCCGGAGTAGGTTTCGGAAAAAAAAAGAGTCCGGAAACCACGCTCCATTTAGGCCCAAAATTTTTCGAAAACGCATTTTTCGAAAAAATTTCTGGCTATCCTATTTTTAGGTGTTTCTGAGTGTTTTGAGACAGGTTCCATTATAGGAAGTTTTTTTTGACCCGTTTCAAGTTTTTGGGTCCGGGCAGTCGAAAAAAAAAATTGGTCGAAAAAATTTCGTGCCCATCCTGTCAGTTTGAGCTAGGAAGAGTTTTGAGACACTTGCCATTATAGTGATTTTCGCAAAAAAAAAGCAGCACAAAAAAAAAGAGCGCAAAAAAAAGAGAGCGAAAAAAAAATTCAGAGTGTGCTTTTCCCTTGTTTACGTGCCGCGCCGTGATTTTGTTGGTGTTCTAGGCTCGCGTCTCTAGCACAGTCTAGCCTAGGACCAGCACAGTACCGTCGTTGAGCGTTTATTCAACTTTGCATCTCTGAATTGATTATTGCTGACCCTTTTTGGTACCATATTATAAGTCTTCCCAGCTCCACAT
>NW_025312363.1:0-561 GCF_018294505.1 Triticum aestivum
ATATATATATAGGCCTGCAAGGATGGTTTCTAGACAGTTCCGCCTGGGCGCGCGGGTTGGCGGAAAATTTGAATTTGGGAGGCGGCATATGGGTGGACAGGATGACAGTAGCCAAGAATAGCGCGCCGGTGGGGAAGGGCAAGGAGTAGTATGTAGCGGCGCCGCCGCCGCTGTGAATGAGCAGCTAGTAGCCGGCGGCGTACTTGGGGTAGTCAGCGTTGGAGGAGAGGGTGAAGGGGGCGGATGAGACATCGAGGAGGGGGAGGTGGTGGCGATGGTGGGCGGAGGTCGGTGGGAACACTACCGCAGAGGAAGAGGCAGAAGATCTGTCGGCGGCGGACCAGCGGCGGATGAAACGGGTGAGACGACGGAGGGGACGGCAAGGGGGTGAGAGGTGGCAGTGATGATCTACGCTAAGTCTGCAGCAGTAGAGGAGGAGGCAGTACATGCGTCGTTAGGCGGACGGCGGCGGCGGCCTGCTTGCCGAGGTTGGCATCGGATGAGACGGGGAAGGGGGCAGAGCCACGGAGGAGACGGCGAGGAGGATGGGGTCGTCGCGAC
>NW_025312364.1:0-561 GCF_018294505.1 Triticum aestivum
AAAAATGAGAGAAAAAGAGAGAAGGGGCAATGTTACTATCCTTTTACCACACTTGTGCTTCAGAGTAGCACCATGTTCTTCATAGAGAGAGCCTCCTATGCTTTCACTTTCATATACTAGTGGGAATTTTTCATTATAGAACTTGGCTTGTATATTCCAATGATGGGCTTCCTCAAAATGCCCTAGGTCTTCATGAGCAAGCAAGTTGGATGCACACCCACTTAGTTTCTTTTGCTAAGCTTTCATATATTTATAGCTCTAGTGCATCCGTTGCATGGCAATCCCTACTCACTCACATTGATATCTATTGATGGGCATCTCCATAGCCCGTTGATACGCCTAGTTGATGTGAGACTATCTTCTCCCTTTTTGTCCTCACAACCACCACCCTATACCACCATAGTGCTATGTCCATGGCGTGCGCTCATGTATTACGTAAGAGTTGAAAAAGCTAAAGCGCATGAAAAAGTATGAACCAATTGCTCGGCTCGTCATCGGGGTTGTGCATGATGGGAGCATTTTGTGTGACGAAGATGGAGCAAAGCCAGACTATATGATTTT
>NW_025312365.1:0-561 GCF_018294505.1 Triticum aestivum
CGGCATGTGAAAGCAGTCCAGGGTTAGTTAATCGTGGAAATCACTCTAGGATCCCAAAACAGTGAGTAATAGTCCATGAAACGGGCCAGAATCGGCCAAATATGTGAGTGTTGATGACCGACACGTAAGCGCACGTTGTGGTTCAACAACCATGGAAATCGCTTCGGGACCCCAAAACAGTGAGTAATAGTTCACGAAACGGGTCAGAATCGGCCAAAACTGCGATTGTTGGTGACCAAGACGTAAAGGCACCCCAGGCTTTGTTAATCGTGGAAATCACACCCGGACCCCAAAACGGTGAGTAATAGTCCATGAAAGAGCCCAGGATCGGACAATCCTAGGATTATTGATGAACGACACATAAACGCACCCCGGGGTTCGACAATCATGGAAATCGCTCAGGGACCCCAAATCAGTGAGTAATAGTCCAAGAAACGGGCCAGAATCGGCCAAACCTACAAGCGTTGATGACTGACACGTAAACGCAGCCCAGGGTTCGTTAATCGTGGAAATCACTCTGGGATCCCAAAACAGTGAGTAATAGTCCGTGAAACGGGCCAG
>NW_025312366.1:0-561 GCF_018294505.1 Triticum aestivum
TTATATTATGAGTTTATGCATTTTGATGTACCGAAGGTTGTTCGGAGTCCCGGATGTGATCACGGACATGACGAGGAGTCTCGAAATGGTCGAGACGTAAAGATTGATATATTGGAAGCCTATATTTGGATATCGGAAGTGTTCCGGGTGAAATCGGGATTTTACCGGAATACCGGGAGGGTTACCGGAACCCCCCGGGAACCATATGGGCCATCATGGGCCTTAGTGGAAAGGAGAAAGGAGCAGCCCAAGGGGGCTGCGCGCCTCCCCCCTTCCCCTAGTCCTATTAGGACTAGGAGAGGTGGCCGGCCACCCCTCTCCCTTTTTCCCCTTGGGAATCCTAGTTGGAATAGGATTGGGGGGGGAGTCCTACTCCCGGTAGGAGTAGGACTCCTCCTGCGCCTCTCCCTCTTGGCCGGCGCCCCCTCCCCCCTTGGCTCCTTTATATACGGAGGCAGGGGCACCTCTAAACACACAAGTTGACACAAGTTGATCCACATGATCGATTCCTTAGCCGTGTGCGGTGCCCCCTGCCACCATATTCCTCGATAATACTGTAGC
>NW_025312367.1:0-561 GCF_018294505.1 Triticum aestivum
GCACATGCTATGTGGATGAAATGATGATATCATGCCAACTTTCAACCTTTTCAGAGTTCATTTGAAATGCTTTTCAATTTTAGGGTCTTATAGCTCAAAATAATTAGTAAATGCATAAAAATAACAAATGAAGTGAGAACGGATTGAAAAATGATGATGTGGCTTTGAATGGTGCATTTTGAACACACAAAAAGTCAGGATTTCAAATAAGTTTTAAAAAATGAAATCCCTTTGTAACGGACGAGTTTCTGGATGAAATCCTGATACTTTGAAAGAGATTGTCCGTTTTGTACACGAAGTGCATCCAGTTTTTGCCGTAACCCTCTCAACTTTCTTGCACATGCTATGTGGATGAAATGATGATATCATGCCAACTTTCAACCTTTTCAGAGTTCATTTGAAATGCTTTTCAATTTTAGGGTCTTATATCTCAAAATAATTAGTAAATGCATAAGAATAACAAATGAAGTGAGAAAGGATTGAAAAATGATGATGTGGCTTTGAATGGTGCATTCTGAACACACAAAAAGTCAGGATTTTAAATAAGTTTTAAAAAATGAA
>NW_025312368.1:0-561 GCF_018294505.1 Triticum aestivum
TCCATCAAGAGAAATTTGATTCCCCCACTAATCCCTTGCGGATCTTGTTACTCTTGGGTGTTTGAGCATCCTAGACGGTTGAGGTCACTGCGAAGCCATAGTCCATTGTGGTGAAGCTTCGTGGTGTCGTTGGGAGCCTCCAATTGAGTTGTAGAGATTACCCCAACCTTGTTTGTAAAGGTTCGGTCGTCGCCTCCAAGGGCACCAATAGTGGAATCACGACATCTCGCATTGTGTGAGGGCGTGAGGAGAATACGGTGGCCCTAGTGGCTTTTTGGGGAGTATTGTGCCTCCACACCGCTCCAACGAAGACGTACTTCCTCTCAAAGGGAAGGAATTTCGGCAACACATCCTCGTCTCCACCGTCTCCACTCTTGGTTATCTCGTGCCTTTACTTGTGCAAGCTTATTTGTTTCATATCATTTGCTTGCTTGTGTTCCTATCCTTGTTGCATCATATAGGTTGCTCACCTAGTTGCATATCTAGACAGCCTACTTTGATGCAAAGTTTAAATTGTTAAAGAAAAGCTAAAAATTATTAGTTGCCTATTTACCCCCCCCC
>NW_025312369.1:0-561 GCF_018294505.1 Triticum aestivum
TCACTTTAACTTTCAACGACAATGTGTCCTTTATTTTTACCTCAGGCACACATGCCCGAGATCTCTTCATTCTTAAACTATTATTGTGGTTTTTATCTTTTAATGAACTCTCAACTTTTTACATTTAATTTTGTCGTTTCTTTAATCAATCTACCAGTTACATGTCCATCCACATGCAATATAATGCACACCTATGTTTTCTTTTAAGTTTTATATTTTAACCTCGAATGAAAAAATGACAATATGTTGCATGTCCGTCCACCCACTCACATCTACACCCACATGCAACCGGTGATGGAGTGTTCTTTTTCATGGGGGCATGAGGCAGTTCCTTGTCTATCAATAGGCACTCAAATGCAACTATTGCCCCGACAACTGCATGTCTTAAACTCAGCGGTGTTTTCCGCCAGAGGGGTTGGGGACTACAACTACATGTCTTCAATGCGACAAAATTTGGTGGTATCTTATCTGGGGAGGGGCCAGTTGCATTCTACTACTAGACACGCTACTGTATGTGTCGTCCCCGACTCCAACTGCACACAACTATAATTATCGCCAACT
>NW_025312370.1:0-561 GCF_018294505.1 Triticum aestivum
TTTATCTAGCATTTGAAAAAATAATGTTAAACAAGTATTTAATAAAAGTTAACCAAGCCTTTGAAAAATATTAAATGTGTATAGAAAAATATTGACCATTTATTCAAAAAATGTTTAACATGTATTTGAAAATGTTAATCACGCATTTAAAAAATGTTAAATGTGTCTAGATCTTTTTGATCATGTATTTAAGAAAATAATCTTATATTTTATTAAAAAATGTTAATAAAGCATTTGAAAAAAATTAAATATATATATAAAATGTTGACCATGTATTAAAAAATTAATCTTGCATTTGAATGTTAATCAAGCATTTAAAAATTAAATGTGGACAGAAAAAATGTTGACCATGTATTAAAAAAATATTAATCTTGTATTTTAAAAATGTTAATAAAGCATTTGAAAATGATTAAAGTGTGTCTAGAAAAAATGTTGACCATCTATTAACAAATCTTAATCTTGTATTTCAAAAATGCTAATCAAGTATTTGAAAAAGTTAAAAATGTGTAAGAAATGTTAAACTTGCATTTGAAAAATGTTGAGCGTGTGTTAGAAAAATGT
>NW_025312371.1:0-561 GCF_018294505.1 Triticum aestivum
TAATCGCCTAAGTTAAAAACATTCCGAGTGGAGAGCAATCCTCCCACTCAGGGGCTTAGCTGCGACCCCGTAATCGCCTAAGTTAAAAACATTCCGAGTGGAGAGCAATCCTCCCACTCAGGGGCTTAGCTGCGACCCCGTAATCGCCTAAGTTGAAAACATTCCGAGTAGAGAGCAATTCTTCCATTCGGGGGATTAGCTGCAAACCTTTAATCGCATAAGTTAAAACCATTCCGAGTGGAGAGCAATCCTCACACTCGGAGGCTTACCTGCGTCCCCGTAAACCCCTAAGTTAAAAACATTCTGAGTCGAGAGAAATCCTCCCACTCGGGGGCATAGCCGCGACCCTGTAATCGCCTAAGTTAAAAACATTCCGAGTGGTGAGCAATCCTCCCACTCATGGCCTTAGATGCGACCCCGTAATCGCCTAAGTTAAAAACATTCTGAGCGGAGAGCAATCCTCCCACTCGGGGGTTTAGCTGCGACCTCATAATCGCCTAGGTTAAAAACATTCCGAGTGGAGAGCAATCCTCCCACTCGCGGGCTTAGCTGCAACCCCGT
>NW_025312372.1:0-561 GCF_018294505.1 Triticum aestivum
GTTATTTTGAGCTATAAGACCCTGAAATTGAAAAGCATTTCAAATGAACTCCGAAAAGGTTGAAAGTTGGCATGGTATCATCATTTGACCCACATAGCATGTGCAAGAAAGTAGAGAGGGTTACGGCAAAAACTGGATGCACTTCGTGTACAAAACGGACAATCTCTTTCGAAGTATCAGGGTTTCATACGGAAACTTGTCTGTTACAAAGGGATTTCATTTTTTGAACTTATTTGAACTCCATAGTTTTTCTGTGCTCAAAACGCACCATTCAAAGCCACATCATCAATTTTCAACCCTTTCTGACTTCATTTGTTATTTTTCATGCATTTATTGATTATTTTGAGCTAGAAGACCCTGAAATTGGAAAGCATTTCAAATGAACTCTGAAAAAGTTGAAACTTGGCACGGTATCATCATTTGACCCACATAGCATGTGCAAGAATGTAGAGAGGGTTACGGCAAAAACTGGATGCACTTCGTGTACAAAACGGACAATCTCTTTCGAAGTATCAGGGTTTCATACGGAAACTCGTTTGTTACAAAGGGGTTTCATTTTTT
>NW_025312373.1:0-561 GCF_018294505.1 Triticum aestivum
ATGAAACGGGCCAGAATCGGACAAAACTAGCAGTATTGATGACCGACACGTAAACACATCCCAGGGTTTGTTAATCGTGGAAATTACTCCGGGACCCAAAAACAGTGAGTAATAGTCCATGAAACGGGCCAGAATAGGCCAAAACTGCCACTGTTGATGACCGAGACGTAAACGCATCCCAGGGGTTGTTAATCGTGGAAATCACTCTCCAACCCCAAAACAGTGCGTAATAGTCCATGAAACGGGCCAGAATCGGCCAAAACTGCCAGTGTTGATGACCAACACGTACATGTTTTTCAGGGTTTGTTAATCGTGGTAATAACTCCGGGACCCCAAAACAGTGAGTAATAGTCCATGAAACGGGCCAGAATCGGTCAAAACTGCCAGTATTGATGACCGACATGTAAGCGCACCCTTGGGTTGATTAACTATGGAAATCGCTTCGGGACCCCAAAACGGTGAGTAATAATCCAAGAAATGGGCCAGAATCGGCCAAAACTGCGAGTGTTGATGACCAACACGTAAACGCATCACAGGGTTTGTTAATCGTGGAAATCACTC
>NW_025312374.1:0-561 GCF_018294505.1 Triticum aestivum
TACCATGCCAACTTTCAACCTTTTCTGAGTTCATTTGAAATGCTTTTCAATTTTAGGGTCTTATTGCTCAAAATAATTAGTAAATGCATGAAAAATAACAAATGAAGTCAGAAAGGATTGAAAAATGATGATGTGGCTTCGAATGGTGCATTTTGAACACACGCAAAGTCAGGAGTTCAAATAAGTTTTAAGAAATGAAATCCCTTTGTAACAGACGAGTTTCCATATGAAATCCTGATACTTTGAAAGAGATTGTCCGTTTTGTACACGAAGTGCATCCAGTTTTTGCCGTAACCCTCTCAACTTTATTGCACATGCTATGTGGATGAAATGATGATACCATGCCAACTTTCAACCTTTTCAGAGTTCATTTGAAATGCTTTTCAATTTTAGGGTCTTATTGCTCAAAATAATTAGTAAATGCATGAAAAATAACAAACGAAGTCAGAAAGGATTGAAAAATGATGATGTGGCTTCGAATGGTGCATTTTGAACACACACACAAAGTCAGGAGTTCAAATAAGTTTTAAAAAATTAAATCCCTTTGCAACAGACGAGTTT
>NW_025312375.1:0-560 GCF_018294505.1 Triticum aestivum
GAAAGAGATTGTCCGTTTTGTACACGAAGTGCATCCAGTTTTTGACGTAACCCTCTCAACTTTCTCGCACATGCTATGTGGATGAAATGATGATATCATGCCAACTTTCAACCTTTTCAGAGTTCATTTGAAATGCTTTTCACTTTTAGGGTCTTATAGCTCAAAATAATTAGTAAACGCATGAAACATAACAAATGAAGTTAGAAAGGATTGAAAAATGATGATGTGGCTTTGAATGGTGCATTTTGAACACACAAAAAGTCAGGAGTTCAAATAAGTTTAAAAAAATGAAATCCATTTGTAACAGACGAGTTTCCGGATGAAATCCTGATACTTTGAAAGAGATTGTCCGGTTTGTACACGAAGTGCATCTAGTTTTTGTCGTAACCCTCTCAACTTTCTTGCACATGCTATGTGGATGAAATGATGATATCATGCCAACTTTCAACCTTTTGAGAGTTCATTGGAAATGCTTTTCAATTTTACGGTCTTATAGCTCAAAATAATTAGTAAATGCATGAAAAATAACAAATGAAGTAAGAAAGGATTGAAAAATGATG
>NW_025312376.1:0-560 GCF_018294505.1 Triticum aestivum
TATATAATGTGATGTTTTGGTGGCCTTTCGAGGTGTGATTCTATGTTATCTGTTAATCAACCCATATTTATGGGGTAATTTTTTTCGGTCGGTGGCTGCATGTACTATATTGGTGCTAGAGTATCACAGACACTTCTTTTTTCTAGGTGGTGAGAGGGTGTGCCGGATTGATATTCTTTTATAGGAAAGTTGCTGCTAATTGATTTGAACAATCATTGGTGACAAGAGTGATGGTGATAGGCTACTCTCCCACGAAGCGCTAGAGCATCGCTGACCGTTTTAACTGTCAGTTGGGTTCCTTCCCCACGAAGTGCTAGAGCATCGCTGGCCGTCTTAATTGTCAGTTGGGTTCCTTCCCCGCGACGTACCTGGGGATACCCGTCTGCTTATCACCCTCCCCAACCCAGAAGAATCTGGCCTGAACCTTGGCAACCTCATGATGGAGGGTCTCATGAGGCTGTAGAAACTCATGATGAATAGGAGCAGGCTGGACAGAGAGGAGTTGATGAGGGTCGTCCGTGCCGCCTTAGACAGCCATCTACCCTGACAAGGCTTGATAC
>NW_025312377.1:0-560 GCF_018294505.1 Triticum aestivum
GGGGGGGGGCACACCCCGGAGACGCGTGCTGGGCGTTTGCAACCGCCTCAACACTTCCAGATTTGTGAGAGGCCGCCTACGCAAGATTTGACAGTATGCTAGCCCCCGGAGGCCGCCGACCACAGTCGTAGACGTGCGAAGAGCAATCCGCGTAGAGGGAAGTGTTCAGATACTTCTCCATCACAAAAAATTATGAAAAATTACCATCAGTCCTATAGCACATGTGCCCACGTTGTGTGAAAAACTCATGATTTTATCGCGCTCCAAGTATTTAATAATATTCACGCTGCATCGTTACCGCAGAACGTCTACTACCGTTTCATTGCCGTCCGTGAGGGGGGCCACAACCCGGAGACGCGTGCCGCCTCTTCGGACATGCCACAACACCACCCCGCATGTATGAGGGCCCGGTACGACGCTCCGGTGGCATTGCTACCCCCCAGGGCCCCCGTCCCGGCTAACCCTGTAGCGTTTGACCACGGGATCTAGCCCTTTGACTTTGCACGGACGGGCTTTGACCAGTGGACCTCTCCACCCGGTTGTGTTAGGTCGGCCCAGAG
>NW_025312378.1:0-560 GCF_018294505.1 Triticum aestivum
AGACCCACAGCAAGATCCCCTTCGTGTAGACCCCACGCGTCCGTTTCCCCCCTCCAGGTGCCGGCGGCAGCGCCGTCCGTGAGGGGGGCACACCCCGGACACGTGTGCCGGGCATTTGCAACCGCGACAACACTTCCAGACTTGTGAGAGGCCGCCAGCGCAAGATTTGGCGGCATGCTAGCCCCCGGAGGCCGCCGGCCACAGCCGTAGACGCGCGAAGGGCAATCCGCGTGGAGGGAATTTTTCGGATACTTCTCCATCACCAAAAATTATGAAAAAATACCATCGTTCCTATAGCACATGTGCCCACGTCGTGCAAAAAAAATCATGATTTTATCGCGCCCCGAGTATTTAGTAATATTGACGCTGCATCGTTACCACAGAACGTCTACTACCGTGTCATCGCCGTCCGTGAGGGGGGCCACGCCCTGGAGACGCGTCCCGCCTCTTCGGACATGCCACCACACCACCCCGCATGTATGAGGGCCTGGTGCGACGCTCCGGTGGCATTGCTACCCCCCCAGTGCCCCCGTCCCGCCTATCCCTGTAGCGTTTGACCA
>NW_025312379.1:0-560 GCF_018294505.1 Triticum aestivum
TTTTTGTTTTCTGCAACGTTCCCCAACAAGATTGTGCGGCTTCTCGCGGGCCGCCTTGCTTTGAGCTCGCGCTAGTGGGTCCTTTTCGGACAGCCAAGAGTGCCGCACTGGCCGAGTGGGGAGTGGCCACCAAGTAAAGCACCGGGGGCTTGCGTGGACGAGGCACCACCATGACAGGCGGGCTTGTGAGGTATCGCTTGAGCTCTTCGAAGGCCGCCTCAGCTTTCGGGATCCACTCGAATGGGCCCTTCTTCTTCATCATCTTGAAGAAAGGGAGGGCCCGCTCACCGAGCTTGGAGATGAAGCGCCCCAAGGAGGTCACGCACCCCATAAGCTTCTGTATCTCCTTGAGGGTCTGAGGCAGGCTCATCCTTTCTATTGCCTTGACCTTCTAGGGGTTAGCCTTGATCCCTCTGTGCGACACTAGGAAACCCAGCAGCTTGTCGGACGGGACCCCAAACACACACTTCTCTGGATTGAGCTTCAGGTTTATGCTGCGCAGGTTAGCGAATGTATCTTCCGGGTCTTGATTAGGGTCCTCACCTCCCGCAACTTGACCA
>NW_025312380.1:0-560 GCF_018294505.1 Triticum aestivum
TATTGCATTTATATCATAGAATGAGGCAAAAAATGGTAGAGAAGGGATTCCATTTATATCATAGAATTATAGGCAAAAAAAAGATGGCAAAGAAGGGATTCGAACACATGATGTTGTGGTAAAACGTGGAGCCACCCTGAACGACTAAACCATCGATTCTTTTAGGAATACATTCCACTTACTTGGAACTTCTTTCAACTTCAAAGGGGGAGTATCATATTAAATTCCACCTTAGCAACAAATCCGATAATTTCATTTGGAGCTTGGTTGTCGTATATGGTGCTGCTCAAGATGAATTTAAAGCGGCCTTCCTCAAAGAACTTGTCAATACCTGCAGAGAATATCCTCACCCCATGCTACTTGGGGGGGACTTCAATATTTTGCGATACCAGCAGGATAAAAACAATGATAGGTTCGACACTCGATGGCCGTTTCTTTTTAATGCTGTCATTGACAGTCTTGATTTGCGGGAACTCTCTCTCTCTCTCGGGGCGCCAATTTACCTGGGCCAATAATAGATCTATCCCGACGTTCGAAAAACTTGATCGGGTGCTAGTCAC
>NW_025312381.1:0-560 GCF_018294505.1 Triticum aestivum
CAAAGCCCCATCATCATTTTTCAATCCTTTCTTACTTCATTTGTTATTTGTCATGCATTTACTAATTATTTTGAGCTATAAGACCCTAAAATTGAAAAGCATTTCAAATGAACTCCGAAAAGGTTGAAAGTTGGCATGATATCATCATTTCATCCACATAGCATGTGCAAGAAAGTTGAGAGGGTTACGGCTAAAACTGGATGCACTTCGTGTACAAACCGGACAATCTCTTTCAAAGTATCAGGATTTCATCCGGAAACTCGTCTGTTACAAAGGGATTTCATTTTTTAAAATTTATTTGAACTCCTGACTTTTTGTGTGTTCAAAATGCACCATTCAAAGCCACATCATCATTTTTCAATCCTTTCTTACTTCATTTGTTATTTTTCATGCATTTACTAATTATTTTGAGCTATAAGACCCTAAAATTGAAAAGCATTTCAAATGAACTCTGAAAAGGTTGAAAGTTGGCATGATATCATCATTTCATCCACATAGCATGTGCAATAAAGTTGAGAGGGTTACGGCAAAAACTGGATGCACTTCGTGTACAAAACGGA
>NW_025312382.1:0-560 GCF_018294505.1 Triticum aestivum
AGCCACCTTGTTGTCGTTGTCCTCAACTACACGTCGGTTGGCCGTCGATGGCCGCAAAGAAGCTGAAAACGAAGCGAACGTGGCCACTGTCGTGGTTCTAAGTCTCACAGTAGTGTAGGGGGGACTAAAAGAGAGGCAAGATCCTAGCTATGAAGTAGTTGTTCACGTAAGTGTTTTACGAGTTCAAGCCCTTCTCGGAGGAAGTAACAGCCCTACGTCTCGGTGCCCGGAGGCGGTCAACTGGATTATATGCGTGAGAGTTACAGGGGTGCGAACCCTTCTGCTAGTGGAGGGGGGTGGCTTATATAGAGGATGCCAAGACCCCAGCCAGCCCACGTAGCAGAGGGCTTAAAGTACATTAAGGTCAGGCGTTACTAGTAATACCTTACATAAAGTGTAATCACGACCATAAAGACTACTTAATTATAGACCGTTTGGATACAAAGTGGCTCTAGAATTCCTGGTGGTCGAGTGAGTCTTCATGGTCGAGTGTCTTCAAGTCCGTCAAGTGGAATCCCTCTAGGTCGACTGGAAGACGATTTCTTCTAAAGATGTCCTTG
>NW_025312383.1:0-560 GCF_018294505.1 Triticum aestivum
AGATGAGTTTCCGTATGAAACCCTGATACTTCGAAAGAGATTGTCCATTTTGTACACGAAGTGCATCTAATTTTTGTCGTAACCCTCCCTACTTTCTTTCGCATGCTATGTGGATGAAATGATGATACCATGCCAACTTTCAACCTTTTCAGAGTTCATTTGAAATGCATTTCAATTTCATGGTCTTATAGCTCAAAATAAGCAGTAAATGCATGAAAAATAACAAATGAAGTCAGAAAGGGTTGAAAATTGATGATGTGGCTTTGAATGGTGCATTTTGAACACAGAAAAAGTCTCGAGTTCAAATAAGTCCAAAAAATGAAATCCCTTTGTAACCGACGAGTTTCCGTATGAAACCCTGATACTTCGAAAGAGACTGTCCGTTTTGTACACGCAGTGCATCCAATTTTTGCCGTAACCCTCTCTACTTTCTTGCACATGCTATGTGGGTGAAATGATAATACGATGCGACCTTTCAACCTTTTCAGAGTTCATTTGAAATGCTTTTAAATTTCAGGGTCTTATAGCTCAAAATAAGCAGTAAATGCATGAAAAATAAC
>NW_025312384.1:0-560 GCF_018294505.1 Triticum aestivum
GCACATGCTATGTGGGTGAAATGATGATACGATGCCAAGTTTCGACATTTTCAGAGTTCATTTTGTAGTGATTTTCAATTTCACGGTCATTTAGCTCCCTAAACAAATCGGTAAATGACTGAAAAATAGCAAATGATGTCAGAAAGTGTTGAAAATTGATGACGTCGCTTTGAATGGTGCGTACGGAACGCAAAAATTTTTTGGAGTTGTAATAAGTTTAAAAAAATGAAGTGCCAGTGTAACAGATGAGTTCTGGTCAGAAACCCTGATACTCCGAAAGAGATTGTCCAGTTTGTACACGAAGTGCGTCCATTTTTTGCCGTAACCCTCTCTACTCTTTTGCACATGCTATGTGGGTGAAATGATGATACCATGCCAAGTTTCGTCATTTTCAGAGTTCATTTTGTAGTGATTTTCAATTTCACCGTCATTTAGCTCTCTAAACAAATCGGTAAATGACTAAAAAAATAGCAAATGATGTTAGAAAGTTTTGAAAATTGATGACGTCGCTTTGAATGGTTTATACGGAACGCAAAAAATTCTGGAGTTGTAATAAGTTT
>NW_025312385.1:0-560 GCF_018294505.1 Triticum aestivum
CCCCCCCAGAGCTCTCACGAAGCATCGTTCATGCCACCGCGCCGCACACTAACCATTAAGGAAGCGATGGCATCCCACTGTGCCGAGTTAGTCACCACCCACGACCGCACACAAAATGGTAGGAAAGTGAAAGTGATGGCATCCCGCCGTGCCGAGGTCATCGCTGCTCGCAACCTCACACCTACATTGGTGGACTTTGAAGCTACGAAGGCCAAATGGGTGGTAGAGCAAGAGGCAACCAAAGCAACACAGAGGGAGAGGAAAAGGCAGAAAGCACTCAAGAAAAGAGAGTCTCGCCGCTGCAAGAAAGAAGAGGACGCACGTGCTGCTGAGGAGAGCTTGATGGAGATCCAAGGACGGTGGGATGTCGCCAACAAAGCCGGGAAGGAGAACAACATCGTCTGGCCAGCATGTGAGAAGTAGTAGTACTAGTAGTTACTTTGTGTGTGTCTGTGTCACCCGTACGTTTGTTTAATTAATTACAAGCATGTACCAGTACTAGTTACTACTGTAGTTTTCGAGCAAATTAATAGTACATTAGCCTAGACTCAATGGAAAAA
>NW_025312386.1:0-560 GCF_018294505.1 Triticum aestivum
TGATGAGTATATGTTGTTGACATATTGTTGATCAGAAATGACGTAGAATTTCTAGAAAGCATATAGGGTTATTTTGAAAGTGTTTTTCAATGGAAAGCCAGGATTAAGCTACTTGAACATTGAGCATCAAGATCTATAAGGATAGATCAAAATGCTTAATAATACTTTCAAATGAGCACATACCTTGACATGATCTTGAAGGTGTTCAAGATGGACCAGTCAAAGAAGGAGTTCTTGCCTGAGTTGTAAGGTACGAAGTTAAGACTTAAAGCTCGACCACGGCAGAATAGAGAGAAAGGACGAATGTCGTCCCCTATGCTTAAGACGTAGGCTCTTCAGTGTGCTATGCTGTGTACCGCACGTGAAGTGTGCCTTGCCATGAGTCAGTCAAGGGGTACAAGAGTGATCCAAGAATGGCTCACAGGACAGCGGTCAAAGTTATCCTTAGTAACTAGTGGACTAAGGAATTTTCTCGATTATGGAGGTGGTAAAAGAGTTCGTCGTAAAAGTTACGACGATGCAAGCTTGACACCCATCCGGATAGCTCTGAGTAGAGAGAC
>NW_025312387.1:0-560 GCF_018294505.1 Triticum aestivum
GGCTAGCCATTTTCAGCTTGAAAAAAAGTAATATCTGGGCTGGATATCTGGCCTGGGCTAGACGGGCCACAGCCCGCCCAGTTAATACCTGCAGCAATGTTTTCATTGTTGTTCAGAGGAGAAAAATTAATATCTGAGCTAAACATCGAAAAACTCTGTAGTGCTCACACCTCAAAAACACAAATACTGCTCGAGCTACTTGGTCCCAGCTGTCGGCCGCTTCTTGTGCAATTCTCTCGCTTATGGACTACTCCCTCCTTTCCTGTTTATAGTGCTCAATTCAAAAATCTCACCAATCAAGGTAGATGGCGAGTGGTGGAACAATTTTTGTAGTTATGCAAAAGCACCTAATTAATGCTCTTGTTATCCTCAAAAAATTATGTTTATCAATGCATTAATTGCAATGCATGCATGCATAAAGTACATGCATTGGTTAATTTTCTCTTAATACTTGCATGCAATGATTTAATGCACCTTGGAATATGAACATGTGATGGAAAACAACCAAATTGAGCCTTATAAAATGGAAAAACTAAAATGTTGAGATAAGCCCTATAAAC
>NW_025312388.1:0-560 GCF_018294505.1 Triticum aestivum
GAGAGAGAGAGAGATCAAACACATAGCTACTGGTACATACCCTCAGCCCCGAGGGTGAACTACTCCCTCCTTGTCATGGAGAGCGTCGGGATGATGAAGATGGCCACCGGTGAGGGATCCCCCCTCCGGCAGGGTACTGGAACAGGGTCCCGATTGGTTTTTGGTGGCTACAGAGGCTTACGGCGGCGGAACTCCCGATCTATTCTGCTCTCTGATGTTTTTAGGGTATATGGACATATATAGGCGAAAGAAGTCGGTCAGGGGAGCCACGAGGGGCCCACGAGGGTGGGGGGCACGCACAGGGGGGTAGGGCGCGCCTCCCTGCCTCGTGGCTTCCCTGACGTCTACTGCAAGTCTCCTGGATTGCTTCCGTTCCAAAAATAACTCTCCCGAAGGTTTCATTCCGTTTGGACTCCGTTTGATATTTCTTTTCTTCGAAACACTGAAATAGGCAAGAAAACAGCAATTTGGGCTGGGCCTCCGGTTAATAGGTTAGTCCCAAAAATAATATAAACGTGTTTAGTAAAGCCCGTAAACATCCAAAACAGATAATATAATAG
>NW_025312389.1:0-560 GCF_018294505.1 Triticum aestivum
TTATATTATGAGACAGAGGGAATAGTAGGAGTATAGTTTGGTCAATCTCTCACCTTTCAATATTTTGATGAACGAGTCGGTGTTTGTACCATTTGTCACGAGCTTACCTTTTGAAATATGACACTTTCTCAAGGACATCACGCAATACAACACATGCTACATGACAAACTTGTAAGTCGTGACACATTTACTCTGCTCTCTGGGTACGACGTCCAGGATATCTACCTCGCGACAAGAGACGACAGGGCCACGTGGCAGGCGCTGCCGAGGAGCAAGTACCCCAAGGCCGTGGTGTTCCATGACGGCCGTCTCGCGTTCCGGCCAACCGCTGGCAGCACGCTCGCCATGTTCATGTGGCTGCCCTTCGGCGTTGCACTTGCCTCCGCCCGCCTCACCATCGCGCTCACCGTGCCATATCGATATTCCACGCCGATCCTGGCGGCCACCGGCATGTCATGGCGGCTCAAGGCCGGCGATGGGCCACCGCTGCAGACCGCTGGCGTCGAGCGAGGTTGCCGGCGCGGGCAGCTGTTTGTGTGCAACCACCGCACCCTCCTCGA
>NW_025312390.1:0-560 GCF_018294505.1 Triticum aestivum
GTTCAAATAATTTTACACTAGAGTTGAACTAGCTCTATAGCCTAGTACAAATAATTTTACACTAGAGTTGAACTAGCTCTATAAGCTTGTACAAATAATCTTACACTAGATGAACTAGCTCTATAAGTTAGCTCAAATAATTTTACACTAGAGATGAACTAGCTCTATAAGCTAGTTCAAATAATTTTACACCAGAGTTGAACTACCTCTATCAACTTGCACAAATAATTTTACACTAGAGTTCAACTAGCTCTATAAGCTAGTTAATATAATTTTACACTAGAGTTGAACTTGCTCTATAGCCTAGTACAAATAATTTTACACTAGACTTGAACTAGCTCTATAAGCTTGTACAAATAATTTTACACTAGAGTTGACTAGCCCTATAGTCTAGTACAAATAATTTTACACTAGAGTTGAACTAGCTCTATAAGCTAGTTCAAATAATTTTACAGTAGAGTTGAACAAGATCTGTAAGCTAGTTCAAATACTTTTACACTTGAGTTGAACTAGCTCTATAAGCTTGTACAAAGAATTTTACACTAGAGTTAAACTAGCTC
>NW_025312391.1:0-560 GCF_018294505.1 Triticum aestivum
ATAACAAATGAAGTCAGAAAGGATTGAAAAATGATGATGTGGCCTTGAATGGTGCGTTTTGAACACACAAAAAGTCAGGAGTTCAAATAAGTTTAAAAAAATGAAATCCCTTTGTAACAGACGAGTTTCCGGATGAAATCCTGATACTTTGAAAGAGATTGTCCGTTTTGTACACGAAGTGCATCCAGTTTTTGCCGTAACCCTCTCAACTTTCTTGCACATGCTATGTGGATGAAATGATGATATCATGCCAACTTTCAACCTTTTCAGAGTTCATTTGAAATGCTTTTCAATTTTAGGGTCTTATACCTCAAAATAATTAGTAAATGCATGAAAAATAACAAATGAAGTCAGAAAGGTTTGAAAAATGATGATGTGGCTTTGAATGGTGCATTTTGAACACACAAAAAGTCAGGAGTTCAAATAAGTTTAAAAAATGAAATCCCTTTGTAACAGACGAGTTTCCAGATGAAATCCTGATACTTTGAAAGAGATTGTCCGTTTTGACACGAAGTGCATCCAGTTTTTGCCGTAACCCTCTCAACTTTCTTGCACATGCT
>NW_025312392.1:0-560 GCF_018294505.1 Triticum aestivum
CAATCTCTTTCAAAGTATCAGGATTTCATCCGGAAACTCGTCTGTTACAAAGGGATTTCATTTTTTAAAACTTATTTGAACTCCTGACTTTTTGTGTGTTCAAAATGCACCATTCAAAGCCACATCATCATTTTTCAATCCTTTCTTACTTCATTTGTTTTTTGTCATGCATTTACTAATTATTTTGAGCTATAAGACCCTAAAATTGAAAAGCATTTCAAATGAACTCTGAAAAGGTTGAAAGTTGGCATGATATCATCATTTCATCCACATAGCATGTCCAAGAAAGTTGAGAGGGTTACGGCAAAAAATGGATGCACTTCGTGTACAAACCGGACAATCTCTTTCAAAGTATCAGGATTTCATCCTGAAACTCGTCTGTTACAAAGGGATTTCATTTTTTAAAACTTATTTGAACTCCTGAATTTGTGTGTCTTCAAAATGCACCATTCAAAGCCACATCATCATTTTTCAATCCGTTCTTACTTCATTTGTTATTTTTCATGCATTTACTAATTATTTTGAGCTATAAGACCCTAAAATTGAAAAGCATTTCAAAT
>NW_025312393.1:0-560 GCF_018294505.1 Triticum aestivum
CTGCCGGAGTAGTGACGTCGCCCATATTCAGAAGCCTATCCCGATGGTTCCTCTTCATCTTCCCTGAATCAATATATCTTCACAAAATTTGCCTTCAAGGCTTCGAATAAAAACAGTTTTCCTTCACATCCTCGCACCGATGTACTTCACGAGGCGACTTCTCCCTAGCGGCGTCTGTGTATGAAGATGTGGCAGCGTCAACCACATAATTTCATCTCTTCATTATTTATTTCTTCTCCAGGCTCACATAGCATCCTTGCTGGCATATTTTCCCCCGATGGTTTTTTACCAGCGCGTCGCGACCTCAAGCCACCATCCACTATGTACTTTCAGTTAATTCCCACTATCCCACACGTTCCATAAGATTAATTGAGGAGGCATTTGAGCGGCCTGCCGGAGTAGTGACGTCGCCCATATTCAGAAGCCTATCCCGATGGTTCCTCTTCATCTTCCCTGAATCAATATATCTTCACAAAATTTGCCTTCAAGGCTTCGAATAAAAACAGTTTTCCTTCACATCCTTGCCCCGATGTACTTCACGAGGCGACTTCTCCCTAGCG
>NW_025312394.1:0-560 GCF_018294505.1 Triticum aestivum
TACGTGTCGGTCATCAACACTCGCAGTTTTGGCCGGTTCTGGCCCGTTTCATGGACAATTACTCACTGTTTGGGGTTCCGGAGTGATTTCCACGATTAACAAACCCTGGGATGCATTTACGTGTCGGTCATCAATACTGCCAGTTTTGGCCGATTCTGGCCCGTTTCATGTACTATTACTCACTGTTTTGGGGTGTCAGAGTGATTACCACGATTAACAAACCCTGGGATGTGTTTACGTGTCGGTCATCAACACTGGCAGTTTTGGCCGATTATGGCGCATTTCATGGACTATTACTCACTGTTTTGGGGTCCCAGAGTGATTTCCATGATTAACAAATCCTGGGATGTGTTTACGTGTCGGTCATCAACACTCACAGTTTTGGCCGATTCTGGCCCGTTTCATGGACTATTACTCACTGTTTTGGGGTCCCAGAGTGATTACCACGATTAACAAACCCTAGGATGTGTTTACGTGTCGGTCATCAACACTGGCAATTTTGGCCGATTATGGCGCATTTCATGGACTATTACTCACTGGTTTGGGGTCGAAGAGTGATT
>NW_025312395.1:0-560 GCF_018294505.1 Triticum aestivum
CATCCAGTTTTTGCCGTAAGCCTCTCTACTTTCTTGCACATGCTATGTGGGTGAAATGATGACACCATGCCAACTGTCAACCTTTTCAGAGTTCATTTGTAGTGCTTCTCAATTTCAGGGTCTTATAGCTCAAAAAAATCAGTAAATGCATGAAAAATAACAAATGAAGTCAGAAAGGGTTGAAAATTGATGATGTGCCTTTGAATGGTTCATTTTGAACACATAAAAACTATGGAGTTCAAATAAGTTCAAGAAAATGAAATCCCTTTGTAACAGACGAGTTTCCGTGTGAAACCGTGATACTTCGAATGAGATTGTCCGTTTTGTACACGAAGTGCATCCAGTTTTTGCCGAAAGCCTCTCTACTTTCTTGCACATGCTATGTAGGTGAAATGATGACACCATGCCAACTTTCAACATTTTCCGAGTTCATTTGTTGTGCTTTTTTCAATTTCAGGGTCTTATAGCTCAAAAAAATCAGTAAATGCATGAAAACTAACAAATGAAGTCAGAAAGGGTTGAAAATCGATGATGTGGCTTTGAATGGTGCATTTTGAAAA
>NW_025312396.1:0-560 GCF_018294505.1 Triticum aestivum
AACGGAATCGGAGTACAAACGGAAGTTTCGTCATGTCGGGAGGCCTTTTGTCTGTATTTTCATGGACAAAATGATAGTAAATGCATCAAGTGTGGAAATTTTGCATGCGTGCTTGTGTGGCACACTGTAGCATGTGAAAAAATGGTGATGTTTCATGACATTGCGAAAGGGAACACCTAGTGGGTGCCCGTCCCCCAAATCCGATACCTGAGGTTTGTACTGCAACTACATGTCAACATGGGCGAAACACACCCGGCATTTGTATGCGCGTGTGAGTGACCCCCACCGTCTCCCACGCAAAATTTCAATGGAATTGGAGTACGAACGGAAGTTGCTTCACGTCGGGAGACCTTTTCTCCGTATTTTCACGGAGAAAATGATAATAAATGCATCGAGTGTCCAAACACACCAAAAAAAATTATGCGTCCTTGTGTGGCACACTATAGAGTGTGAAACAAATGGTGACGTTTCATGACTTTGCGAAAGGGAACACCTACTGGATGCCCGTCAACCCAAACCGATACCTGAAGTTTGTACTGCAACTACATGTCAACATGGAC
>NW_025312397.1:0-559 GCF_018294505.1 Triticum aestivum
CTAAAACAAACCAAGAATACCTATTCCCTTTAATAGTAGGATAATTCTTTTTTTAATTTAGTAGCCCCAACACATTGAAGCCTATGGATCCTTCCTTTCAAAATAGAAATCAACAAAGAAGTACCTGGCCCAGATTGACTACACGAAAAGGACTAAACCAAACCAAGAATACCTATTCCCTTTAATAGCAGGATAATTCCTTTTTTAATTTAGTAGCCCCAACACATTGAAGCCTATGGATCCTTCCTTTCAATATAGAAATCAACATAGAAGTACCTGGCCCAGATTGACCAAACGAAAAGGACTAAACCAAACCAAGAAAAGGACGCAATCCTTCCTTTAGTTTGCTCATTCGCTTAATTAGTTACGTCGAAGATCTAGACAGGAGGTCCTGTGTTCAATTCCCACAATGTTGATTTATTTTGACCCAATTATTTTTCGCGGTCTCTATGAAAGCCCATAAAAGGCCCTTCAACATAGAAGTACCTGACCCAGATTGACCAAATGAAAAGGACTAAACCAAACAAGAATACATATTCCCTTTAATAGTAGGATAATT
>NW_025312398.1:0-559 GCF_018294505.1 Triticum aestivum
CTCTATTCCTTTCTTCTTCTCCTCTTCTTTTTCTTCTTTTTTCCTCTTCTTATTTATTTCTCCTCTTCTTCCTCTCCTCTTCTTCTCCTTTCTTCCTCTTCTTATTTTCCTTTTTCCTCTCATTCATAAAAAAATGTTCAAATAGAAAATTTCGAAAAAAGTAAAGGTTTTGCCTAATGCATTGTTCATATGAATATACAAACATTTGCATATTCTACAATAATTAATATCACCAAAAAAATCTATGAACAGAAAAAAATCCTAACTTTTCTAAAAATCTATCTTTTGCATATATACATGAACATATACACAGAGAACATATATACACAGAGAACATATATACATGAACATACATATATATACACAGAGAACATATATACATGAACATACATATATACATTTTTATAAAAATGCAATAAAAAGACAGGGAGGAAGGGGGCAGTGCCGGCCCTGACCAAGGCGACGGCGGCGCGTCGGGGCAGGGGCAGAGGCGACGGCGGCGTGGTCGGGGTAGGGGCCGAGGCGTCGGCGGCGAAGGGCGGGGCAGGGCGACGGTGAC
>NW_025312399.1:0-559 GCF_018294505.1 Triticum aestivum
AGATTTTAAAATGAATTAGTTTTATTTTTCTGAATTTTTTGATATATTATTTGTATTTTTAAGATTTTAAAATGAAAAGTATTTGAAAAAGGACCTTTAGTCGCGGTTCGTGACACGAACCGCGACTAAAGGCTCTTTCCGCGCGGGAACGAAAACGGCGCGAAAGAGCCTTTAGTCGCGGTTGGGGACACCAACCGCGACTAAAGGTACCCCTTTAGTCCCGGTTGGGGACACCAACCGCGACTAAAGGCTTGCCCTATATAATCTCCGCGGCCCTCGTCTTCTCCGCGCTAACCACCAAACGCATCCGGCCAGGACCTCGTCTTCTCCGCGGCGCCGCCCTCGTCTTCTCCGCGCCGCCGCCCTCGTCTTCTCCGCGCCGCCCTCGTCTCCGGTAGGTGCCCGCCGCCGCTTGCCGTCCTCCTCGCGTGCCTAGAAGAAGAGGGGACCGCCGCCGTCGTCTTCTCGCCCGCCTTCTCGCCCGCCGCCGCCTGCCGTCCTCCTCGTCGCCGCGTACTGGATGCGCGCCTTGCCGTCCTCCGCCACCCGCCACTGCCTG
>NW_025312400.1:0-559 GCF_018294505.1 Triticum aestivum
CACGGTTTGTTCCACGAACCGTGACCAATGGCCCCCTTTAGTCCCGGTTGGTGCCACCAACCGGGACCAAAGGCCTTGTGCGGCTGCTACGTTGAAAGTTTAGTCCCACCTCGCTAGTTGAGAGGGGTGCGCAGTGGTTTATAAGCCCCACTGCCGCACCCCTCTCGTGCAGGCTTACGGGCCTAATTGTCACTTCTATGCCTGTGGGCCTACTGGGCCTCCTGCGGGCCTGAATCCTGGCCCTTGGATGGGTTTCTAGTCGTATTCAGGCCGTGGGGGCCTAGTAGGTGGCATTTTTTTGTTTTTTGTTGCTTTATTTATTTTCTTTTATTTTTTGCTTTATTTTTTAATTCTTTATGCTTTTAGTTTCAAAAAAATTATAAATGTTTTGTTATTGCCATTAGTTTTCAAATTTGAAAACACTTTTTTTGTTTTTCTTGTTTTCTTTGTTGCTTTATTTATTTTATTTTGTTTCTACTTACAACAAAATACTTATTGTTGCTATTTTTTCCAGTTTTTTTGTTTTGTTTTCTGCATTATTTATTTTCTTTTGTTTTTT
>NW_025312401.1:0-559 GCF_018294505.1 Triticum aestivum
ACAGTTCGTGGCACCAACCATGACCAATGCCCCCTTTAGTCCCGGTTGGTGCCACCAACCGGGACCAAAGGCCTTGTGCTGCTGCGGCGTCGAAAGTTTAGTCCCACCTCGCTAGTTGAGGGGGTGCGCAGTGGTTTATAAGCCCCACTGCCGCACCCCTCTCGAGCTTCTCTCCATTGCAGGCTTACGGGCCTAATTGTCACTACTATGCATGTGGGCCTACTGGGCCTCCTGCGGGCCTGAATCCTGGCCCTTGGATGGGTTTCTAGTCGTATTCAGGCCGTGGGGGCCCAGTAGGTGGCATTTTTTTTGTTTTTTTGTTGCTTTATTTATTTTATTTTCTTTTGGTTTTTGCTTTATTTTTTAATTCCTTATGCTTTTAGTTTTAGAAAAATTATAAACTTTTTGTTAATGCCATTAGTTTTCAAATTTGAAAATACTTTTTTTGTTTTTTTGTTTTCTTTGTTGCTTTATTTATTTTATTTTGTTTCTACTTACAACAAAATACTTATTGTTGCTATTTTTTTCTAGTTTTTTGTTTTGTTTTCTGCATTATTTA
>NW_025312402.1:0-559 GCF_018294505.1 Triticum aestivum
TAAGGATAGATTTCCTAATTTGCGCCAATCAAAGCTAATGCCACGTGCTGATGGTCCTTTTAAGGTGTTAGAGAAAATAAATGATAATGCATATAAACTTGAGCTGCCTGCAAATTTTGGGGTTAGTCCCACTTTTAACATTGCAGATTTGAAGCCTTATTTGGGTGATGATGATGAACTTTCATCGAGGACGACTTCATTTCAATAAGGGGAGGATGATGAGGACATCAATACCATTGTTACACCCACAACCCCTGCTGCTATACATACTGGACCAATTACTAGAGCTCGCACACGCCAATTGAATTATCAGGTACTTTCGTTTCTTGATAATGATTCTAATGTTCATGAGAATATGATGCTGCCTAAATTGGATACATTTGTGTTGCTTACAAATGAAGGGCCTAGCTTGGACAAGAAAGATGAACCTTGGAACAAGTTCAAGCGTGGAGATGATGGCATGCGCAAGGGGATCAAGAATGGAGTTACAAGTGATGATTTCAGGACTTTGAAGCCACCATAAGGAGTGCATGAAGCCTTGGACGAAATATACAAGATG
>NW_025312403.1:0-559 GCF_018294505.1 Triticum aestivum
TATCCACTGTACTAGTAGTTGTTGTTTTTCTCGGTAGCTGTAGAGTGTCTCCACTGTACTAGTAGTAATTGTTTCTCTGGGCCCAAGACAAAACAGCCCATCCACACTAGTAAATAGTAAAATCAATTCAAAAGCCCATATATTCACTGAATGAGAGGCGCTACCCACACCCAGCACACCGCCCCCCCCCCCAAAATAACCTGGGTTCTCTTCTTCCTCCTCGCTCCCACCCATCTCACATCAGCTCGTTCAACTCGTACCCCCAAATTCCTCACCTCACTCCTACAGAAAACCCCAGCTCCCCTTCTTCCTCACTACTACTGAAAAACCCCAGCTCCCCTTCTTCATCACTCGCACTATAACTAGGCTCGTCAATCGTTACTCTACTCAAATCCGTGAGCGCGACGTGAAGCCCTCGAGGAAAATGGAGTCGGCTGATCCCTGTGCCAAGAAGATGAGGCTCCCGCCAGCGGCGACGCCTATTGTAGATCCTGCACCCAGCAGCGTGGGGAGAAGTGGCGACCCCGACCCCACCGGATCCCAGGAACCCGTAGAATCT
>NW_025312404.1:0-559 GCF_018294505.1 Triticum aestivum
TGGGGCTACTAAATTAAAAAAGGAATTATCCTACTATTAAAGGGAATATGTATTCTTGGTTTGGTTTAGTCCTTTTCGTTTGGTCAATCTGGGCCAGGTACTTCTATGTTGATGGGCCTTTTATGGGCTTTCATAGAGACCGCGAAAAATAATTGGCTCAAAATAAATCAAAATTATGGGAATTGAACACATGACCTCCTGTCTAGATCTTCGATGTAACTAATTAAGCGAATGAGCCAACTAAAGGAAGGACTGCGTCCTTTTCTTGGTTTGGTTTAGTCCTTTTCGTTTGGTTAATCTGGGCCAGGTACTTCTATGTTGATTTCTATATTGAAAGGAAGGATCCATAGGTTTCAATGTGTTGGGGCTACTAAATTAAAAAAGGAATTATCCTACTATTAAAGGAAATAGGTATTCTTGGTTTGGTTTAGTCCTTTTCGTTTGGTCAATCTGGGCCAGGTACTTCTATGTTGATGGGCCTTTTATGGGCTTTCATAGAGACCGCGAAAAATAATTGGGTCAAAATAAATCAACATTGTGGGAATTGAACACAGGACCT
>NW_025312405.1:0-559 GCF_018294505.1 Triticum aestivum
TGATACCATGCCAACTTTCAACCTTTTCAGAGTTCATTTGAAATGCTTTTCAATTTTAGGGTCTTATTGCTCAAAATAATTAGATAATGCATGAAAAATAACAAATGAAGTCAGAAAGGATTGAAAAATGATGATGTGGCTTTGAATGGTTCATTTTGAACACACAAAAAGTCAGAAGTTCAAATAAGTTTAAAAAAATGAAATCCCGTTGTAACAGACGAGTTTCCGTATGAAATCCTGATACTTTGAAAGAGCTTGTCCGTTTTGTACACGAAGTGCATCCGGTTTTTGCCGTAACCCTCACAACTTTCTTGCACATGCTATGTGGATGAAATGATGATAGCATGCCAACTTTTAACCTTTTCAGTGTTCATTTGAAATGCTTTTCAATTTTAGGGTCTTATAGCTCAAAATAATTAGTAAATGCATGAAAAATAACAAATGAAGTCAGAAAGGATTGAAAAATGATGATGTGGCTTTGAATGGTGCATTTTGAACACACAAAAAGTCAGGAGTTCAAATAAGTTCTAAAAAATGAAATCCCTTTGTAACAAACGAG
>NW_025312406.1:0-559 GCF_018294505.1 Triticum aestivum
CCAAAGATGAACACTTAGAATCTTCAATTGAGGGTGTGTGGCACCAGCTTGCATTTTGGGGAGGCCTAGAATCAAACTTGAAGCCCTCAGTGAAGCCATCTTCGCGAAGATCGTCTTCAGAGCATAGCAGCGTGCGACTCTTCCAGGACCGCCGATAGGCTTCATGGGCAACGAACGAGTTCTGGGTGGCCATATTTTGAATGTGATTGACATCCACCAAGATACTCTGCATCTGACGCTTGAGCCAGTCATGATGCCTATCCTACTTCTGATGTAAGGCCACAAGAAGCTCCCGGTCATTGAGTACACGAGAACGCTTCCGAGGCCTTTGGGAAATAGTACTGTCAGTGGCTTCGGTGTTTGCACAATGGGGAACACGCATATTGCCAGCCAGAGGATAGGAGGGAGTGGCAGCATTGGGGACATGAATTCCTTCTATTTGTTGTGTGAAGCTTTGATGATCAACATTGTGAAGATATAGAGGTTGCTTGGCAGGCTCTGGGTAGATGGCTTCAATGGACAGATCAACCTCAGGCAGAAAGATGAGATGGTTGCGCGC
>NW_025312407.1:0-559 GCF_018294505.1 Triticum aestivum
ATTTTTAAGGTGAATTAATATCAATTGATAACTACTTGTGCATAACTAAGTTTGCTTGCATTCAAGATCGTCAGAATTGTGATTCTCTTGTATGATTCTACGACTTAACGATCCAAACTAACCACTCAGATTCTACAATTTTGGTTAGTAGAATATAAGTTTTTATGACTTTGATTGTTAAGATTCTACGACTTAGCGATCCTACCATCGGAACTCTGGTCCAATTCGAAATCATGATACTAACCACCTTTGCTTGCATTTGGTTTCAAATAAATTGACCATGTTTTCCATATGTAGATCCACATACGTGAAAGCTCATATGATGGGCATCAAAGGATAGCAACAAAATAAAACATGCAACTCAAGTCAATCACAATTACCAATTAACCATCGAACAAAAGGGACTCAAACAAATAGAAGATGTTGATGAAGACGGTGGAGTTGATGGAGATGATGGCGGTGATGATGATTCCCTCGATGACATGACGACACCACCGAAAGAGAGGGGGTGAGAGGCCCACTTCTTCTTCTTCTTCTTCTTCTTCTTCTTCTTCTTCTT
>NW_025312408.1:0-559 GCF_018294505.1 Triticum aestivum
AGCATCGACATCCTCTACTATGAGACATTCCACCAGATGGGATTGACTGATAAAAATCTTAAACAAACCAACACTATTTTTCACGATGTGGTACCTGGTAAATCGGCATACCCAGTTGGTAAGATTGAACTGGAAGTAGCCTTTGGGGATGAGTATGACTCCAGAGCAGAAAAGTTAACCTTTGAGGTGGTTAAGATCAAAAGTCCATATCATGCTCTGTTTGGACGGCCGGCTTATGCCAAGTTCATGGCTTGGCCGTGTTATGTGTACTTGCAGCTCAAGATGCCGGGTCATAAGGGTACCATTACAGTACATGGCAGCCGGAAGGTAGCCTTGGATTGTGAAGAAGTTGATGCTGCCTATGCTGAATCTGTTTGTGCAACAGAGGAGTTAAAATTTTACAAGGATCATGTTGACCCGGCAGACATGACGTCATTAAAGAAACCAACAACAGAGCATGAGACGGTGTTGAAATTCAAATCAGCTGATGACACTAAGATGGTTGACTTTGTGCCTGGCGACTCATCCAAGCAGTTCATCATCAGTGCAAACTTGGATC
>NW_025312409.1:0-559 GCF_018294505.1 Triticum aestivum
AGCAAAAAGGGTCAGCAATAATCAATTCAGAGATGCAAAGTTGAATAAACGCTCAACGACGGTACTGTGCTGGTCTTAGGCTAGACTGTGCTAGAGACGCGAGCCTAGAACACCAACAAAATCACGGCGCGGCACGTAAACAAGGGAAAAGCACACTCTGAATTTTTTTTTCGCTCTTCTTCTTTTTTTTTGCGCTGCTTTTTTTTTGCGCTCTTTTTTTTTGCGCTGCTTTTTTTTTTTTGCGAAAAATCACTATATGGCGAGTGTCTCAAAACTCTTCTTAGCTCAAACTGACAGGATGGGCACGAAATTTTTTCGACCAATTTGTTTTTTTTGACTGCCCGGACCCAAAAACTGCCCGGACACGATTTTTTTTTCCGAAACCTACTCCGGCAAGGAAACACGAATCGGAATCTAGATGGATCCCGAAAACAAACCTAATAAGCAAAGAACTCGGATTGGTGGTGGATATATGGTGGTGGTATATGGCAGCGGTGGTGGTATATGGCAGCGGTGGTGGTAGCGGTGGTAGTATATGGATATGGATCGGTGGTGGTAT
>NW_025312410.1:0-559 GCF_018294505.1 Triticum aestivum
TAAGTTTTAAAAAATGAAATCCCTTTGTAACAGACGAGTTTCCGTATGAAATCCTGATACTTTGAAAGAGATTGTCCGTTTTGTACATGAAGTGCATCCAGTTTTTGCCTTAACCCTCTCAACTTTCTTGCACATGCTATGTGGATGAAATGATGATACCATGCCAACTTTCAACCTTTTCAGAGTTCATTGGAAATGCTTTTCAATTTGAGGGTCTTATAGCTCAAAATAATTAGTAAAGGCATGAAAAATAACAAATGAAGTCAGAAAGGATTGAAAAATGATGATGTGGCTTTGAATGGTGCATTTTGAACACACAAAAAGTGAGGAGTTCAAATAAGTTTTAAAAAATGAAATCCCTTTGTAACAGACGAGTTTCCGTATGAAATCCTGATACTTTGAAAGAGATTGTCCGTTTTGTACATGAAGTGCGTCCAGTTTTTGCCGTAACCCTCTCAACTTTCTTGCACATGCTATGTGGATGAAATGATGATACCATGCCAACTTTCAACCTTTTCAGAGTTCATTTGAAATGCTTTTCAATTTTAGGGTCTTATAG
>NW_025312411.1:0-559 GCF_018294505.1 Triticum aestivum
GGTCTATTACTCACCGTTTTGGGGTCCCAGAGTGATTTCTATGGTTGTCGAATCCCAAGGAGTGCTTACGTGTTCGTTGTCAAGACTCGTAGTTTTGGATGATTCTGACCCGTTTCTTGGACTATTACTCGGTTTTGGGGTCTTGAAGTGATTTCCACGATTGACGAACCCCAGGGTGTGTCTACGTGTCGGTCATCAACACTCGCGGTTTTTGTCGATTGTGACCCATTTCATGGACTATTACTCACCGTTTTGGGGCCCCGTAGCGATTTCCATAGTTGTTGAACCCCAAGGTGGACTTACATGTCGGTCATCAACACCCGCATTTTTTGTCCATTGTGACCCGTTTCGTGGACTATTACTCACCGTTTTGGGGTCCCGTAGTGTTTTCCATAGTTGTTGAACCCCAAGGTGCACTTATGTGTCAGTCATCAACAATCGCAGTTTTGGCCGATTCTGGCCCGTTTCATGGACTATTACTCACTATTTTGGGGTCCCGGAGTGATTTCAGCACTTGACGAACCCCGGGGTGCGTCTACGTGTCGGTCATCAACACTCT
>NW_025312412.1:0-559 GCF_018294505.1 Triticum aestivum
CCCCCCCCGTGAGTCAAACAGCCGAGGATCCGGTCCGTGACAAGGAGTTCAACTCTTTGAGAGGAGAGCGCAGTACTTAGGTTTTTCAAAATGTTGAGCGTGAACGAAACACCCACCGGGCCAGCTGGCGGCAACCCAGAGGAGCCGGTTGGCAAGCAGCCGGTCGTGCGGCTGTTTATTTTTATTTTTTGATTGACGGGCCGGGTTAATTGACCCGGCAGCCTAAGACTTGGTGTTTGAAGCGCGCAGGAGCTCTGGCCCGTTGTGCTTGCCAGCCGACAGCCGAAGAGGGGTTTGTGGCTTAGGGCGAAATGGGGGGCCGCGGCGTCCTTAGTGCGTCAGAATCACTAAGGTGGCGGGGTGGCGATCAAGCCGGTCAGCCCCCAAGCCCCCGGGTCAAGCGAGTTGGACCGGTGGCCGGGTTCAGGAGCATGGTGATGCAAAAAAGTAGGGACACAATAATTTGGTCGACAAAAGGCAGCCCCCGAGTTTCATCCGGGGACCCTATAGTTTCATACGTTTACAAAAGGTGGCGATACATACACTCATACGGCTAACT
>NW_025312413.1:0-559 GCF_018294505.1 Triticum aestivum
GGTCTTATAGCTCAAAATAATTAGTAAGTGCATGAAAAATAACAAATGAAGTCAGAAAGGATTGAAAAATGATGATGTGGCTTTGAATGGTGCATTTTGAACACACAAAAAGTCAGGAGTTCAAATAAATTTTAAAAAATGAAATCCCTTTGTAACAGACGAGTTTCCGTATGAAATCCTGATACTCTGAAAGAGATTGTCAGTCTTGTACACGAAGTGCATCCAGTTTTTGCCGTAACGCTCTCAACTTTCTTGCACATGCTATGTGGATGAAATGATGATACCATGCCAACTTTCAACCTTTTCAGAGTTCATTTGAAATGCTTTCCAATTTTATGGTCTTATAGCTCAAAATAATTAGTAAATGCATGAAAAATAACAAATGAAGTCAGAAAGGATTGAAAAATGATGATGTGGCTTTGAATGGTGCATTTTGAACACACAAAAAGTCAGGAGTTCAAATAAGTTTTAAAAAATGAAATCCCTTTGTAACAGACGAGTTTCCGTATGAAATCCTGATACTTTGAAAGAGATTGTCCGTTTTGTACACGAAGTGCAT
>NW_025312414.1:0-559 GCF_018294505.1 Triticum aestivum
GATGCATGTGCTTGTCCTCCTCCCTGACACGGTGACGCACCACCTCCGGCGGGGCCGGCTCCCTCTGCACCGAATGTGGCCCATGCGAACGCCACCAAAGGAGATCAGAGTCGACGACGGGACCCGAGGCCGGGTACCTCACCAAGCGGCGCGCCCCTCTAGGTAGCACCTCCCAGTGCCAGCCCGGCGGAGCCCAGTTCCGGACATGGGTCCTCTAAAGCATGACGTTGTCGCGAACGGGTCGACGGCGAGGATGCGGGCCGGGCATATCATCGAGAACAAATATTATATGCCGGCAAAAAGTAACATTTTTTAAATGATTGGATTGTGATAACTAAAATTCTATATGCAAATTCTAACAATTTGACATTAATCTAATTCATCTAACTAAAACTAATTCTAAAATTTCTAACATTTCTGATTATATAACTAACATTTCTATAACATTTCTAATATTTCTATAACTAAAAAACAGAAAAAAATTCTAACATTTCTATAGGCATTTCTATAACTAAAAACAGAATGGCCAAACGTAATGGTCCGACCACCGGCCCGTGTG
>NW_025312415.1:0-559 GCF_018294505.1 Triticum aestivum
GCGTCCCCGTCCCACCGGTCACCGCACGGTGACGCACCCTCTGGCCTCCCCGACGACCTCTCTAGCCTCCTCGACGCCCACCTCCTCGACGTCCGCGTCCAATGGCTGCCACTACCTAGGGTTCTGGCCGCCGCCATCCAGGGTTTCGGCCGCCGCCACCTAAGGTTTTGGCATCCTCGAAGCCCCCCCCCTCCGGCCTCCTCGACGACGCCTTCCCGACCCCCGCCTCCAATGGCCGCCGCGCGAGCTAGGGTTCTGGCCTCCCCGACACCCGTTGCTACCTAGGTCTCCGACCCCGACTCCCCTGTGCGACTCCTCCAGAGGTTCCTTCTCCAACCTCCCCTCGCGATGCTCTTCTCTAGCCTCCCTAGGCAACGCTCTCCCGCGGGATGGAGGGAGCCGCGACTTCGGCCATGGCGGCAGGAGCGGCCCATCTGCTCGTTCCTCTCCCTGACGGGCAAGTTCTTCCTGCTTCCTCAACTTGCTGATGTTCCCTTTGTAGCTTAATTCTGTGATTGCTTTTGTGCTTAATTGTGTGACTGCTCTATGTCCAAAATTG
>NW_025312416.1:0-559 GCF_018294505.1 Triticum aestivum
TTCAGTATTCATCATTCAAAGCGACGTCATCAATTTCCAACATGTTCTGACATCATTTGCTATTTTTCAGTCATTTACTGATTTGTTTAGAGAGCTAAATGACGGTGAAATTGAAAATCACTACAAAATGAACTCTGAAAATGTTGGAACCTGGCATGGTATCATAATTACACCCGCATAGCACGTGCAAAAGAGTAGAGAGGGTCACGGCGAAAACTGGACGCACCTCGTGTACAAACTGGACAATCTCTTTCGGAGTATCAGGGTTTCGGACGAGAACTCATCTGTTACACGGGCACTTCAATGTTTTTAAACTTTTTTGAACTCCAGCCTATTTTTGCGTTCAGTATGCATCATTCAAAGAGACATCATCAATTTCCAACACGTTCTGACATCATTTGATGTTTTTCAGTCATTTACCGATTTGTTTAGAGAGCTAAATGACGGTGAAATTGAAAATCACTACAAAATGAACTCTGGAAATGTTGGAACTTGGCATGGTATCATCATTTCACCCGCATAGCATGTGCAAAGGAGTAGAGAGGGTCACGGCGAAAAC
>NW_025312417.1:0-559 GCF_018294505.1 Triticum aestivum
TGTACAAAACGGACAATCTATTTCAAAGTATCAGGATTTCATACGGAAACTCGTTTGTTACAAAGGGATTTCATTTTTTTAACTTATTTGAACTCCTCAGTTTTTGTGTGTTCAAAATGCACCATTCAAAGCCACGTCATCATTTTTAATCCTTTCTGACTTCATTTGTTATTTTTCATGCATTTACTAATTATTTTGAGCTATAAGACCCTAAAATTGAAAAGCATTTCAAATGAACTCTGAAAAGGTTGAAAGTTGGCATGGTATCATCATTTCATCCACATAACATCTCCAAGAAAGTTGAGAGGGTTACGGCCATAACTGGATGCACTTCGTGTACAAAACGGACAATCTCTTTGAAAGTATCAGGATTTCATACGGAAACTCGTCTGTTACAAATGGATTTCATTTTTTAAAACTTATTTGTACTCCTGACTTTTGTGTGTTCAAAATGCACCATTCAAAGCCACATCATCATTTTTCAATCCTCTCTGACTTCATTTGTTATTTTTCATGCATTTACTAATTATTTTGAGCTATTAGACCCTAAAATTGAAAA
>NW_025312418.1:0-559 GCF_018294505.1 Triticum aestivum
AGTATATGTATTGTGTATATATGATATACGCCTTCTTTTCAGATTTTTTGTTCATATATATGATGATTTGTATTTTGCTTTTTTATAAAAATGTATATATGTTTTGTATGTTCTCTGTGTATATATGTTCATATATGCAAAAGTTAGATTTATATATTTAGAAAAGTTTTATATATTTAGGAAGAAGGAAGAAGAAGAAAAAGTTTTATATATGCAAAAGTTACATTTTTAGAAAAGTTTTATCTATATATGTTCTCTGATTTAGTACATTTTAGGTTAGTTTCATTTTCTATTTGAACATTTTTTTTAAAACAAGCAATACTACTTCATGTATTTTTAAGAAGGAAGAAGAAGAAAAAGAATGAGAGGAAAAAGGAAAATAAGAAGAGGAAGAAAGGAGAAGAAGAGGAGAAATAAATAAGAAGAGGAAAAAAGAAGAAAAAGAAGAGGAGAAGAAGAAAGGAATAGAAGAGAAGAAGAAAAAATAGAAAAAATTCTATTTTTTCTTCTTCTCTCCTCTATTCCTTTCTTCTTCTCCTCTTTTTTTTCTTCTTTTTTT
>NW_025312419.1:0-559 GCF_018294505.1 Triticum aestivum
ATTCTCTTTCGGAGTATCGGGGTTTGGGACGAGAACTCATCTGTTACACTGGCTCTTCATTTTTTTAAATTTATTAGAACTCCAAACTTTTTTGCGTTTCGTACACACCATTCAAACCGACGTCATCAATTTTCAAAACTTTCTGACATCATTTGCTATTTTTCAGTCATTTACCGATTTGTTTACGGATCTAAATGACCGTGAAATTGAAAATCACTACAAAATGAACTCTGAAAATGTCGAAACTTGGCATGGTATCATCATTTCACCCACATAGCATGTGCAAAAGAGTAGAGAGGGTTACGGCAAAAACTGGACGCACTTCGTGTACAAACTGGACAATCTCTTTCGAAGTATCAGGGTTTCTGACGAGAACTCATCTGTTACACTGGCACTTCATTTTTTTAAACTTATTACAACTCCAGACTTTTTTTGCGTTACGTACGCACCATTCAAAGCGACGTCATCAGTTTTCAACACTTTCTGACATCATTTGCTATTTTTCAGTCATTTACCGATTTGTTTAGAGAGCTAAATGACCGTGAAATTGAAAATCACT
>NW_025312420.1:0-559 GCF_018294505.1 Triticum aestivum
ATGAGAGTTGATGACCAACACGTAAGCGCACCTTGGGGTTCAACAACTATGGAAATCTCTTCGTGACCGCAAAACAGTGAGTAATAGTCCATGAAACCGGCCAGAATCGTCAAAAACCGCGAGCGTTGATGTCTGACACGTAAACGCACCCCGGGGTTCGTTAATCATGGAAATCACTCTGGGACCCCAAAAAAGTGAGTAATAGTGGACAGAACGGGCCAGAATCGGCCAAAACTGTGACTGTTGATGACCAACATGTAAGCGCACCTTGGGGTTCAATAACTATGGAAATCGCTTTGGGATCCCAAAATGGTGAGAATCGTTCACGAAACTGCGATTGTTGATGACCGATACATAAGCGCACCTTAGGGTTCGACATCCATGGAAATCGCTTTGGGACCCCAAAAATGTGAGTAATAGTCCATGAAACGGCCCAGAATCGACAAAAACCATGAGTGTTGATGACCGACACTTAAACGCACCATGGGGTTCGTCAATCATGGAAATCGCTCCGGGACCCCAAAACAGTCAGTAATAGTCCACGAAATGGGCCAGAATT
>NW_025312421.1:0-559 GCF_018294505.1 Triticum aestivum
GAGGTTTTGTGTCGAACCCTCTTTGTGCCGATGGAGGTGGAGGTACTGGACTGGGAAGTGGAATGGCTGCCGGTATACTCATCGGAAGAAGGATATGTGTGGGTTGTGGCTGTGGGATCGATCCACTCGGGGATGTCAACATCTAAGTCACTAGTATTGAAGTTGAACCGGTTGGGATCACTACCCATGGGATCATCCATGTGTTGAGTGTGAGAAATAAGAGGAAGAGGAGGTTTGAGTGTGAGGAATGAGAGGGGTGGGCAGCCCTTTTTATAGCAAAAAGCTGACATTTTTTAGACCAAATTTGCCCTCCAATGTTCAAATATTCAAATTTGCAACAAAATATACCTAAACAACCTCAAATATGGCCAAACCCCACCCAAACCCCCCCTAAATCCCACTAAACCTCCTAAACCCCCGCTGCCCCGCTCCCCCCAGCCCCCCGCTCCCTCGATCGAAGCGTCCAACGGATCCCTCCCTCGCTCACGTGCTCCCGTGCCGTGCCGGGCTGGGTCGTGCCCGTGCCGGCCTGTTACTGGGCGTGCCGTGCCGGGCTGGC
>NW_025312422.1:0-559 GCF_018294505.1 Triticum aestivum
CACACAAAAAGTCAGGAGTTCAAATAAGTTTTAAAAAATGAAATATCTTTGTAACAGACGAGTTTCCGAATGAAATCCTGATACTTTGAAAGAGATTGTCCGTTTTGTACACGAAGTGCATCCATTTTTTGCCGGGACCCTCTCGACTTTCTTGCACATGCTATGTGGATGAAATGATGATACCATGCCAATTTTCAACCTTTTCAGAGTTCATTTGAAATGCTTTTCAATTTTAGGGTCTTATAGCTCAAAATAATTAGTAAATGCAAGAAAAATAACAAATGAAGTCAGAAAGGATTGAAAAATGATGATGTGGCTTTGAATGGTGCATTTTGAACACACAAAAAGTCAGGAGTTCAAATAACTTTAAAAAAATGAAATCCCTTTGTAACACACGAGTTTCCGTATGAAATCCTGATACTTTGAAAGAGATTGTCCGTTTTGTACACGAAGTGCATCCATTTTTTGCCGGGACCCTCTCAACTTTCTTGCACATGCTACGTGGATGAAACGATGATACCATGCCGACTTTCAACCTTTTCAGAGTTCATTTGAAATG
>NW_025312423.1:0-559 GCF_018294505.1 Triticum aestivum
GGGGCAGCGGCGTCGGGAGAGGAGAGGGGAAGGGGATCTAGGGTGAGGGAGAGGGCGAGGGAGAGGGAAGGCGAGGAGAGGGCGAGGGAGGGAGAGGGCGAGGGCGAGGGCGAGCAGTGGGTCAGGGCAGCGGCGGCGGCGGCGGTGGATCGAGAGGGAGAGGGAACTGGCGAGGGGGAGAGGGAAGGGGGGATCGGGCACAATACTAATGGCGCACCTCACCGTGGTGCGCCATTAGCATGTCCATACTAATGGCGCACCTCACCGTGGTGCGCCATTAGTATTTTTTTATTTCAACTCGAGCCAACAGGTTATGTACCACCAGAACTGATCCACATCAAGTCCCCTCTACTAGCTTGACTGGTCAGCAGCCAGTTCTCACACCAGGAGGTCCTGGGTTCAACTCCCAGGCTCCACAATTTTTTTTAGCATTTAAAAAGCTGTTTAATACTTATTTGTGTTTAAATATGTTCAAACTTGTTTAAATAATAACAGTAATATTTTTTTATAAGACAGTAGCATTTAAAAAGCTGTTTGATACTTATTTTTTTTATAAGAC
>NW_025312424.1:0-559 GCF_018294505.1 Triticum aestivum
GACGTCATCAATTTCCAACATGTTCTGACATCATTTGTTGATTTTCGGTCATTTACCTAATTGTTTAGAGAGCTAAATGACCGTGAAATTCAAAATCACTAAAAAATGAATTCTGAAAATGTTGATACCTGGCATGGTATCATCATTTCACCCGCATAGCATGTGCGAAAGAGTACAGGGGGTCACGGCAAAAATTGGACGCACTTCGTGTACAAACTGGACAAACTCTTTCGGAGTATGAGGGTTTCGGACGAGAACTCATCTGTTACACGGGCACTTCAATGTTTTTTAAACTTATTTGAACTCCAGACTTCTTTTGTGTTCAGTATGCAGCATTCAAAGCAACGTCATCAATTTCCAACATGTTCTGACATCATTTGTTGTTTTTCGGTCATTTACATAATTGTTTAGAGAGCTAAATGACCGTGAAATTGAAAATCACTGCAAAATGAATTCTGAAAATGTTGAAACTTGGCATGGTATCATCAATTCACCCGCATAGCATGTGCGAAAGAGTAGAGAGGGTCACGGCAAAAACTGGACGCACTTCATGTACAAA
>NW_025312425.1:0-558 GCF_018294505.1 Triticum aestivum
CTAGTACAAATAATTTTACACTAGAGTTGAACTAGCTCTATAAGCTTGTACAAATAATTTTACACTAGAGTTGACTAGCTCTATAGTCTAGTACAAATAATTTTATACTAGAGTTGAACTAGCTCTATAAGCTAGTTCAAATAATTTTACACTAGAGTTGAAGTAGCTCTATAGCCAAGTACAAATAATTTTACACTAGGGTTTAACTAGCTCTATAAGGTAGTTCCAATAATTTTACACTAGAGTTGAACTAGCTCTATAAGCTAGTTCAAATAATTTTACACTAGAGTTGAACTAGCTCTATAGCCTAGTTCAAATAATGTTACACTAGAGTTGAACTAGCTCAATAAGCTTGTACAAATAATTTGACACTAGAGTTGACTAGCTCTATAGTCTAGTACAAATAATTTTACAGTAGTGTTGAACTAGCTCAATATGCTAGTTCAAATAATGTTACACTAGAGTTGAACTAGCTCTATAGCCTAGTACAAATAATTTTACACTAGAGTTGAACCAGCTCTATAAGCTTGTACAAATAATTTTACACTAGAGTTGAAC
>NW_025312426.1:0-558 GCF_018294505.1 Triticum aestivum
GTGACACTACTGCCACCCTGTCTATCTTAGGGTAATGCGAGCCGAGGCGGACGTCGTCGCGGTAGCGACGTCGGACGCCGAGACGAGCACGTGACACCACTGCCACCCTGTCTATCTTAGGGTAACGCGAGTCGAGGCGGACGTTGTCGCGGTAGCGACGACGGACGCCGAGACGAGCATGTGACACCGCTGCCACCCTGTCTATCTTGGGGTAACGCGAGTCGAGGCGGACGTCGTGGCGGTAGCGACGACAGACGCCGAGACGAGCACGTGACACCACTGCCACCATGTCTATCTTAGGGTAACGCGAGTCAAGGCGGATATCGTCGCGGTAGCGACGACGGACGCCGAGACGAGCACGTTACAGCACTGCCACCATGTCTATCTTAGGGTAACGCGAGTCAAGGCGGACATTGTTGCGGTAGCGACGTCGGACGCCGAGACGAGCACATGACACCACTGCCACCCTGTCTATTTTAGGGTAACGCGAGTCGAGGCGGACGTCATCGCGGTAGCGACGACGGACGCCGAGACAAGCACGTGACACCACTACCACCA
>NW_025312427.1:0-558 GCF_018294505.1 Triticum aestivum
TATATATGTATTGACCCCCTTCTTCAAATTAGATCTTTCGGATGCGGGATGAACTCCTAGCACCAGATCGTATGCGAGCAATTCAAGAGGAATTGGCGGCATTCTTCCTTGACCACGTGATCGCTGAAAACGGAGAATACTATGTGGACCCTGTGTTCATATATAATTAGGAGATTATATTGTAAGAGATAATTATTGTATATATGTAGCCGGTAGTGTCGGATAGATATACGAGAACTTGTTGTTCGACCAATCTCTCAGAGAAGGAGAGGTGGTCGATATCACTTCTCTCTGTATGCATATGTTCATGACGATCTTCTGTTTCCTTCATTTGCTTACTAGCTAGCGTGTCTAGTCCTCTCGATACGTATATAGTACGTAGCGTCGACCAAGCACGGAGATAAGAGAGGACACTTCTCTCTATTAATTAGCTAGCTAACACAATATATGAAACACCTAAATTAAACCCCCAAAACCCCCAACCCCCCCCCCCCTCTTAAAAAAACAAAACCCCAGCCCCTGAAATGCTGACGCGTGGATGCCTATTGGTCCCGGTTA
>NW_025312428.1:0-558 GCF_018294505.1 Triticum aestivum
ATGCCTATAATATTTGTTATGACTAACTAAAATTATCAAATTGAGTATAATGATAAAACATAGTAATATTAAATAGCAGGAAAAAGAATGACTCAAAAATCAATTTTATAGTAAAGTTATTCATAAACTAGTGATTCACACAAATTTTAAAAAAACTCAAATTTAAAGTATTCCAATTTTAAAACTAATGGCACTAACAGAAAGTTTATAATTTTTGTGACCTAAAAGAAAAAAATCACTAAAAAATTGTAAGTATTTAGTTCTAAGTAGAAATGAAAAAATAAATAGCAAAAAAAAGGCCTGCAGAAACCCATCCATGGGCCAGGATTCAGGCCCGCAGAAGGCCCAGCAGGCCCACAGGCATAGCAGTGCGAGATTAGGCCTAGAGGCCTGCAATTCAGAGGAGTTCAATGAAGATGGCGGGGCATGGCTTATAAACAAGCCCTGTCGCTCCTCAGCTGGCGAGGTGGGACTAAACATCCCACCGCACCGCGGCTTTGGCAGGCGCAGGCCATTGGTCCCGGTTGGTGGCACCAACCGGGACTAAAGGGGGGCATT
>NW_025312429.1:0-558 GCF_018294505.1 Triticum aestivum
AAAAGCATTTGAAATGAACTCTGAAAAGGTTGCAAGTTGGCATGGTATCATCATTTCACCCACATAGCATGTGCGAGAAAGTAGAGAGGGTGACGGCAAAAACTGGATGCACTTCGTGTACAAAACGGACAATTTCTTTCGAATATCAGGGTTTCATATGGAAACTCGTCTGTTACAAAGGGATTTCATTTATTTGAACTTATTTGAACTCCCTTGTTTTTCTGTGTTCAAAATGCACCATTCAAAGCTTCATCATCAAACAACCCTTTCTGACTTCATTGGTTATTTTTCATGCATTTACTGATTATTTTGAGCTATAAGACCATGAAATTGAAAAGCATTTGAAATGAACTCTGAAAAGGTTCCAAGTTTGCATGGTATCATCATTTCACCCACATAGCATGTCCGAGAAAGTAGAGAGGGTTACGGCAAAAACTGGATGCACTTCGTGTACAAAACGGACAATCTCTTTTGAAGTATCAGAGTTTAATACGGAAACTCGTCTGTTACACTTATTTGAACTCCATTGTTTCTCTGTGTTCAAAATGCACCATTCAA
>NW_025312430.1:0-558 GCF_018294505.1 Triticum aestivum
GCGCGGATCTTACTCTGGTTGATCTACGAGGTTCAGTAGTATCTTGTTCTGAAGTTTCATGATCATCATCATTGGCTTCCTCACTAACTGGTGTAGGTGTCACAGAAACAGTTTTCTGTGATGAACTACTTTCCAGTAAGGGAGCAGGTATAGTTACCTCGTCAAGTTCTACTTTCCTCCCACTCACTTCTTTCGAGAGAAACTCCTTCTCTAGAAATGATCCATTCTTAGCAACGAATGTCTTGCCTTCGGATCTGTGATAGAAGGTGTACCCAACAGTTTTCTTTGGGTATCATATGAAGTCATATTTCTCTGATTTGGGTTCGAGCTTATCAGGTTGAAGCTTTTTCACATAAGCATCGCAGCCCCAAACTTTAAGAAATGACAACTTTGGTTTCTTGCCAAACCACAGTTCATAAGGCGTCGTCTCAATGGATTTTGATGGTGCCCTATTTAACGTGAATGCAGCTGTCTTTAATGCATAACCCCTAAACGATAGTGGTAAATCGGTAAGAAACATCATAGGTTGCACCATATCCAATAAAGTACAATTATGAC
>NW_025312431.1:0-558 GCF_018294505.1 Triticum aestivum
CATCATTTGTTGTTTTTCAGTCATTTACCTAATTGTTTAGAGAGCTAAATGACCATGAAATTGAAAATCACTACAAAATGAACTGTGAAAATGTTGAAACTTGGCACGGTATCATGATTTCACCCGCATAGCATGTGCAAAAGAGTAGATAGGGTCACGGCAAAAACTAGACGCACTTCGTGTACAAAATGGACAATCTCTTTCGGAGTATCAGGGATTCGGACGAGAACTCATCTGTTACACGGGCACTTCAATGTTTTTTAAACTTATTTGAACTCCGGACTTCTTTTGTGTTTAGTATGCAACATTCAAAGTGACGTCATCAATTTCCAACATGTTCTGACCTCATTTGTTGTTTTTCAGTCACTTACCTAATTGTTTAGAGAGCTAAATGACCGTGAAATTCAAATATCACTACAAAATGAACTGTGAAAATGTTGAAACTTGGCATGGTATCATCATTTCACCCGCATAGCATGTGCGAAAGATTAGATAGGGTCACAGCAAAAACTAGACGCACTTCGTGTACACACTGGACAATCTCTTTCGGAGTATCAG
>NW_025312432.1:0-558 GCF_018294505.1 Triticum aestivum
GGGCCTTTTATGGGCTTTCATAGAGAACGCGAAAAATAATTGGGTCAAAATAAATCAACATTGTGGGAATTGAACATAGGACCTCCTGTCTAGATCTTCGATGTAACTAATTAAGCGAATGAGTAAACTAAAGGACGGACTGCGTCCTTTTCTTGGTTTGGTTTAGTCCTTTTCGTTTGGTCAATCTGGGCAGGTACTTCTATGTTGATTTCTATATTGAAAGGAAGGATCCATAGGCTTCAATGTGTTGGGGCTACTAAATTAAATAAGGAATTATCCTACTATTAAAGGGAATATGTATTGTTGGTTTGGTTTAGTCCTTTTCGTTTGGTCAATCTGGGCCAGGTACTTCTATGTTGATGGGCCTTTTATGGGCTTTCATAGAGACCGCGAAAAATAATTGGGTCAAAATAAATTAACATTGTGGTAATTGAACACAGGACCTTCTGTCTAGATCTTCGATGTAACTAATTAAGCGGATGAGCAAACTAAAGGAAGGATTGCGTCCTTTTCTTGGTTTGGTTTAGTCCTTTTCGTTTGGTTAATCTGGGCCAGGTA
>NW_025312433.1:0-558 GCF_018294505.1 Triticum aestivum
CGTTGTCCGTTTTGCAATCCGACACTCCTACGTCCTCCGGCGCCCCCTTTTGTCTCTTTTCATGCGGGTGTTAAACTTTCTCGGAATGGACCGAGATTTGCCAAGCGGCCTTGGTACACCACCGGTAGACCGCCTGTCAAGTTTCGTGCCATTTGGAGTCCGTTTGATACTCCAACGGTTAACTGGGGAACTGTAAAGGCCTCGTGTGTGTTGCAGCCTAACACCCCTTCAAAGTGGCCCAATAACCCATCCATCCTCTCGGCCGTTCGATCACGATCGCGTGGCCGAAAACCGCTTCCCATTTGGAATCTCCTAGCTCCCTCTACCTATAAATATGTGCCCCCCTCAAGATTCGCGGATGAAACCCTAAGAAATAGCCCCCGCCGCCGCCACATTTTTTCCACCGCCGCCGGACCCGTCCGCCTCCGCCGCCCGCGCCAATCGGCGAGCGACATGTGGCGCCGCGCCCACATCGCCGCGCCTCCCCGCCGCCAGGCCCGCCCGGGCCGTGCCCCAAGCCGTCCGCCGCCCGCGCCCTACTGCTCCGCCGCCCGTGCC
>NW_025312434.1:0-558 GCF_018294505.1 Triticum aestivum
CTGATAAACTTTAGCTGTAGCGCTGAATCAGTAGCGCACCACGCAGCGCTACTGATATACCTAAAACCGGTGCTACTGCTAGCCTTTTCCTTAGTAGTGGAGCCACACACACCCACCAACGCCAGCGTGCCACACGTTCTTGCGGGCCCACACATACAGCTTTTCCGCTTCGTTTCTTCTTCTTCCTGTCGCGGACTCCTCTCCCCCTCCTCATGTGTGCCGCCATGGCCACGCTCATCCTCTCCTCTCCCGATGCTTGTCGTCATGGCCTACTCCTCCTCCATCACCGCAACCCCCGTGGGCATGCCCAGCGAGCTTTTTTACCACTAGTCCACAAATGATGCAACTGTCTCTCTCGTCGCTGGAACTCGCGTGTTTGCGTGCTGCATCCACGGCCATGGCCGCGAGCTGTTGTTCAGGGAGGGGACCACGATTTTTTTGTTTACAAGCTGCAGCCGCTGCGGGCCGTGTGTTGCTACTGGCATTTTGTTTTGCTGGAACCTGTAACGCCATTTGCTAGTATCGTCTATAGATTTTGCTAGAAAGAGAGGTCGACGG
>NW_025312435.1:0-558 GCF_018294505.1 Triticum aestivum
AAGTAAGAAAGGATTGAAAAATGATGATGTGGCTTTGAATGGTGCATTTTGAACACACAAAAAGTCAGGAGTTCAAATAAGTTTAAAAAAATGAAATCCCTTTGTAACAGACGAGTTTCCGGATGAAATCCTGATACTTTGAAAGAGATTGTCCGTTTTGTACACGAAGTGCATCCAGTTTTTGCCGTAACCCTCTCAACTTTCTTGCACATGCTATGTGGATGAAATGATGATATCATGCCAACTTTCAACCTTTTCGGAGTTCATTTGAAATGCTTTTCAATTTTAGGGTCTTACAGCTCAAAATAATTAGTAAATGCATGACAAATAACAAATGAAGTAAGAAAGGATTGAAAATGATGATGTCGCTTTGAATGGTGCATTTTGAACACACAAAAAGTCAGGAGTTCAAATAAGTTTTAAAAAATGAAATAACTTTGTAACAGACGAGTTTCCGGATGAAATCCTGATACTTTCAAAGAGATTGTCCGTTTTGTACACGAAGTGCATCCAGTTTTTGCCGTAACCCTCTCAACTTTCTTGCACATGCTATGTGGA
>NW_025312436.1:0-558 GCF_018294505.1 Triticum aestivum
TGACTTCATTTGTTATTTCTCATGCATTTACTAATTATTTTGAGCTATAAGACCCTAAAATTGAAAAGCATTTCAAATGAACTCTGAAAAGGTTGAAAGTTGGCATGATATCATCATTTCATCCACATAGCATGTGCAAGAAAGTTGAGAGGGTTACGGCAAAAACTGGATGCACTTCGTGTACAAAACGGACAATCTCTTTTAAAGTATCAGGATTTCATCCGGAAAGTCGTCTCTTACAAAGGGATTTCATTTTTTAAACCATATTTGAACTCCTGACTTTTTGTGTGTTTAAAATGCACCATTCAAAGCCACATCATCATTTTTCAATCCTTTCTGACTTCATTTGTTATTTTTCATGCATTTACTAATTATTTTGAGCTATAAGACCCTAAAATTGAAAAGCTTTTCAAATGAACTGTGAAAAGGTTTAAAGTTGGCATGATATCATCATTTCATCCACATAGCATGTGCAAGAAAGTTGAGAGGGTTACGGCAAAAACTGGATGCACTTCGTGTACAAAATGGACAATCTCTTTCAAAGTATCAGGATTTCAT
>NW_025312437.1:0-558 GCF_018294505.1 Triticum aestivum
TCGCGTTCTGAGCATCCAAGAGTCATTGTGGATCGCCAGTGAACGAAGTCTACCTTGAAGACTTACCACAGTGATTGGGCGAGGACTAAGTGTCCTTAGCTCAAGGGGAATAAGGTGAAGACGTGGTGTTCTGAGTTGAATCTCAGCCTCCCTAACCAGACGTACAGTTGTCACATCAACTGGAACTAGTCCAAAAAATCCTTGTCCTCACCAAGCAACTGGTTCTATCTCTTACCTCTCCTTACTTACAGTTTGTCTTCGTGAAGTAATTGCCTGCTTGCATGATCTGATTGACTTCACTGTGTGAAGACTGTTGTTGTTTGGCTTCATACCATCTTCCATCCTGATCCATACTACCTAGCTGCTAATAGTCTTTGTGCTTTCACTTTATTGCTTACTTGACTATGGCTTGTCTAGTGTAGTCTACCTTCCGCTGCATATCAACAGGTTCATTTCTATTGTCTGTCTTCGAAACTCCCATGTTTTGAAGACTTTCATAAAATTCGCCTATTCACCCCCCTCTAGTCAATAACTAGCACTTTCAGTTATCCTCTGGAT
>NW_025312438.1:0-558 GCF_018294505.1 Triticum aestivum
CCCCGGAGGGCATCCTTACCGCGCAACGCCCACAAGGGGACCAACCTTCAGCCGAGCTGTAAGTAAACAAAGGCACATTAGTAAATATGCCCTGCTTTTTCCTGAGAATAATAGCCGAGGCATATGTTTTGCAGTCCAGCTCATAGCCCTTCTCAACAAAGTTCGTCTTCGGGGGATCTTCTTCCGGAGATGATGGAGAGAGAAATGCCTCCTACTTCCTCCCTGCCTCATGAGGCGGACAGCCCTGAGGTGTCATCCCGAAGGGTCTCTCCTAATCCGCATAGGCCAGAAGGTAACTCTTCAGCCGCCCGAAGTCCAGGGTTCTCGGCTCCTAAGGAGACCAACAGAAAAAGCCCTGGATTATCCGGTGTACAACCGGACACATTAATGGGTCTTCTGGAGCAAGAAGCTATCTTAGAGGCACACCATACCTTAATGGCTATGGTGGTTGAGAGGATTTCGTCCGCAACAAGCGGTTTGAATGAAGCTTTTACAAGCCTACTAAGACGCTTTGAGGTACGCAAAGTAATATATATATATATATATATATATATATAT
>NW_025312439.1:0-558 GCF_018294505.1 Triticum aestivum
GCTAGGTGCTCCTACAAACGTGCTGAGCATGGTGACGCTCTCAGAAGCGGCGGAGGTGGGCTCTAGCCACGGCGGCGATGAAGCGCAACGGCGGCGAGCTTCGGTCGGGGTGGCCAAAGGCGCTAGAGGAGAAAATCGACAGAGGGGAGAGAGGGGTTGGGTAGAGGAGCTCACGGTGAGGTCGTCGGTGCTCTCAGCATGCTCGGGGGCGGCTCGATGACGGCGAAAAGTCTCCAGCGATCTCCGTGGCTGAAGGAGGAAGAAGGGGGCAGGGACGGCAAATTGGAGCTCTTCTGGTCGCCTGAGACGACGAGGAGGATGAGGGCGGAACGTCGGATCTCGGGGGCGTGTCGGAGAGGCTTGGGGATGGCTGCGGCCGCGCGAGCGCTGGTTGGCGGCGATGGCGGCGCTCAGGGAAGAGAGGGGGAGGGAGCCAGAGGAGGGGATGAGCATAGGGAGAGTGAGAGCGGTCCAGGGGGGTGCATGGCATCGTCCAAAAGACCGGGGAGGCCAGGCAGGCAGGGAGGAGCTGGCGTGGCTCGCCTGCGCGTCGTGCAC
>NW_025312440.1:0-558 GCF_018294505.1 Triticum aestivum
TGAAAGGGAAGAAGGGTCGTCGTCGACGTAGTCGATCACAGGGGCATCAGCAGCAGTCTCGGGGTCTACCGAAGAAGAAAAGGGGGAAGAAACAGTGAATACAAAGCACACAGATGCATGACATGACAATAAGCAGTGCTAGGGGTGTTCTAACGCAGTGCTACACGATACCGATGAAGGGGGAAACATCCGGGAATGTTTTCTCGAAGTTTGGCATTTTCGAACAGCTGGAACGGAGGGGGAAGGTTGCACGTTTTCTATGCTAGGGACGCGTGGCAGACGAACGGACTGTGTATTCGGATTCGTCTCGTTGTTCTGAGCAACTTTCATGTATAAACCTTTTTCATGTACACAAAAGTGCACCCAGTGGCTGACAGGTGGGCCACGGGGTGCCAGTTGGTCAACGTTTCACTGGTAAACAGGTGGTGGGGCCCCTTGTCATTGACTGCTTAGACTAGTTAATCCAGTTTTCAACTAAACATGTGATTAGGCTAATTAATCCTAATTAATTAAGTTAATTAATCACCTAATTGATTATTTACATATTTCTACAAAAAA
>NW_025312441.1:0-558 GCF_018294505.1 Triticum aestivum
GGCGCGCATATTGTCTTCGGCGTTGCAAGGCGGGTTCCTTCTCCGAATAATTTATAGAAGATTGTGAACACCAGGATAGTGTCCGGCTCTGCAAAATAAATACCACATACCACCGTAGAGAGAATAATATTTACACAAGTTCAATCTACTGACGTATTTGGTGGCGTGATGTCACACCACTACCAAGCCTTTACTCGAATTGTTTTTATTGTACCACCTCAGCGTGTTTAGCGAAGCTGTTTCCTTGGCACGCCTTGTCGAAGCAGAGATCGTGTTCCCCTTATTCTGGGATTCCCATCAATACGGACGTGGGTAACCCAACCGCGCCATTGATTGCGGCGCTTGGGAGATAAGCGAGTTTTATCAGGCCGGTGGGGACGCATGTTTTCGTCCGCCCATATAAGGGGATAAAGATCCAACCCTTTTACCTACGCCTTCTTCCTCCTTGGCTTATCCATCTCCGCGAACTCGAGCTCCAGCGCCCAAGTCCGCACATCTCACCTCAACCTTCTCCAACTATGTCCGGAGCGGGAGGCAAGTGGATGGCCTCCTCCGTTA
>NW_025312442.1:0-558 GCF_018294505.1 Triticum aestivum
AGTAATAGTCCAAGAAACGGGCCAGAATCGGCCAAAACTGCGAGAGTTGATGACCGACATGTAAATGCACCCTGCGGTTCGTTAACCATGGAAATCACTCTGTGTCCCCAAAACAGTGAGTAGTAGTCCATGAAACGGGCCAGAATCAGCCAAAACTGTGAGTGTTGATGGCTGACACGTAAGCGCACCTTGGGGTTCAACAACTATGGAAATCACTTCAGGACTAGAAAACGGTGACTAACAGTCCAAAAAACGCGTTAGAATTGGCCAAAACTGTGAGTGTTCATAACCGACGCGTAAGCGCACCCGGGGGTTCGTTAATCGTTGAAATCATTCTGGGCCCCAAAATAGTGAGTAATAGTCCACGAAACGGGCCAGAATTGGCCAAAACTAATAGTATTGATGACCGACATGTAAACGCACCCCGCAGTTCGTTAATCGTTGAAATCACTCCGGGGCCCCAAAACTGTGAGTGTTGATGGCCGACACGTAAACGCACCTTAGGGTTAACCCACTATGGAATCGTTTCGGGACCCCTAAATGATGAGTAATAGTCCA
>NW_025312443.1:0-558 GCF_018294505.1 Triticum aestivum
TTTTCTCTAATACTAGACCATGATGGCTCGCGTTGCCGCGCCCTGTCCATGTTTGATGACATGATCTAATTTTGTACGAATATAGATACAGTGAGAATGCAGTACATGATTAGTACCATTACGTAGGGTTGAAATATGATTATTAAAAAAGTCGCATGGGTTGTATCTATTGTCTGAAATTGATGGGAAGTTTTACTGCTTCTGATTTTTTTGGTTGAAAAAATTAAGTACAATTTGCATGTGTATGTGTGTATCCAAGTATGCAGCACAATTTCTATCTAGAGGTGAAAATGCCCCGGTGTGAGCAGTTAGAAAAGAAGGTCTACACAGCCCCGCAAGAACATAAAAGCGCGTGTTGTTGCCCTCGTAGTGGTGGAGTGTTGTAACACCCCGCATGTAACTTTCCATATTTGTAACTCCAACTCTTGCCATTTTCGGCTATGTGTTATGATTTTCCCTCCGTGTTCGGGTTTTGTCTTTCGTTTTGCATTTTGTTCATGTCATGCATTTCATATCATGTCATCATGTGCATTGCATTTGCATACGTGTTCGTCTCAT
>NW_025312444.1:0-558 GCF_018294505.1 Triticum aestivum
TTAGGCTCAAAACACTACTTTGTCCATGTCATTTAGTTTTGCTTCCACCTAAAAAAATATTATTATTCGCAATAGAACATATTTAGTTGAAAAAACCCTGTAAATATTGGACCACTACTTTGATAATTATTTTGCTTCCACCTATACTATCTGACGCTTATTTGTGGAGGATTTGTTGTTGCCACTTCCTTCATTTCTGACCTAACATTTTTATTTATTGTTGTAGACTTTGGACAATAATACTCAGATGACATCTTGTAGTGTGTTACATTGCTTCATTTAACACATTTTGTGAGAGGCCATATTTATTTGTTTGGTGTGCCTATATTTCCTTGATCGAGAACCACATAACAGGTAATATACCCGTGATTAAATGTGTAATCTACATTAACCTATTTGCTCACTGCGTCGTGCTCCTTGGAGGCCTCCATGGGCTCTCTCTTTGTGCAGTTTCTGATTGTTCAGGACTTATGCCTATAAACACTAAAATTATCACCAATCATGTATTGTAGCCTGTATCATCTTTCTTTATCACCAATCATGTATTTTCCCATGAAA
>NW_025312445.1:0-558 GCF_018294505.1 Triticum aestivum
GAGGTAGCTTGGACCGTGGCGACTATGGTGACTACTACCACCATAGCCGGAGGAGCAGCGAGAGGAACCGCAACTATGACAGTGATGGGAGCAGGTGCCGGCGACACAGGTCCAGGACTAGGAGCCCCGTCAGGGAGGGCAGCGAGGAGAGGAGGGCGAAGATTGAGCAGTGGAACCGTGAAAGGGAGGCGCCTGCCAGGCAGGGCAGCGAAGAGAGGAGGGCGAAGATCGATCAGTGGAACCGTGAGAGGGAGACTGCTCAGGCGTGAGATCTCCTGTCTGACTGCAGGTTGAAGTGTTGCCTTGTTCACCGGATGTTCTGCTTGCTTGTCTGATCGTGTAATGGTAGATGGAGTTAGAATTTGGTCCTAGTGAACTTGCTTGGATGCCTGATGTAACATCTTCAGTGTTGTTCTTGTTGAACTTCCTCTATGGATTTGTTGATGGAACATATTTGGTGTTGGACTTGTTATTGTTATGATTATTATAGTGTGTTCCCTGAATGTTCCTTTGCTCACATTCCATGTTTCAGTCTAAATGCATTGGGATTGAACTTTT
>NW_025312446.1:0-558 GCF_018294505.1 Triticum aestivum
TAATTAGTAAATGCATGAAAAATAACAAATGAAGTAAGAAAGGATTGAAAAATGATGATGTGGCTTTGAATGGTGCATTTTGAACACACAAAAAGTCAGGAGTTCAAATAAGTTTTAAAAAATGAAATCCCTTTGTAACAGACGAGTTTCCGGATGAAATCCTGATACTTTGAAAGAGATTGTCCGTTTTGTACACGAAGTGCATCCAGTTTTTGCCGTAACCCTCTCAACTTTCTTGCACATGCTATGTGGATGAAATGACGATATCATGCCAACTTTCAACCTTTTCAGAGTTCATTTGAAATGCTTTTCAATTTTAGGGTCTTATAGCTCAAACAAATTAGTATATGCATGAAAAATAACAAATGAAGTAAGAAAGGATTGAAAAATGATGATGTGGCTTTGAATGGTGCATTTTGAACACACAAAAAGTCAGGAGTTCAAATAAGTTTTAAAAAATGAAATCCCTTTGTAACAGACGGGTTTCCGGATGAAATCCTGATACTTTGAAAGAGATTGTCCGTTTTGTACACGAAGTGCATCCAGTTTTTGCCGTAA
>NW_025312447.1:0-558 GCF_018294505.1 Triticum aestivum
TTTGAAATGCTTTTCAATTTTATGGTCTTATAGCTCAAAATAATTAGTACATGCATGAAAAATAACAAATGAAGTCAGAAAGGATTGAAAAATGATGATGTGGCTTTGAATCCCTTTTTAACAGACGAGTTTCTGTATGAAATCCTGATACTTTGAAAGAGATTGTCCGTTTGTACACGAAGTGCATCCAGTTTTTGCCGTAACCCTCTTAACTTTCTTGCACATGCTATGTGGATGAAATGATGATACCATGCCAACTTTCAACCTTTTCAGAGTTCCTTTGAAATGTTTTTCAATTTTATGGTCTTATAGCTCAAAATAATTAGTAAATGCATGAAAAATAACAAATGAAGTCAGAAAGGATTGCAAAATGATGATGTGGCTTTGAATGGTGCATTTTGAACACACAAAAAGTCAGGAGTTCAAATAAGTTTAAAAAAATGAAATCCCTTTTTAACAGACGAGTTTCTGTATGAAATCCTGATACTTTGAAAGAGATTGTCCGTTTGTACACGAAGTGCATCCAGTTTTTGCCGTAACCCTCTTAACTTTCTTGCA
>NW_025312448.1:0-558 GCF_018294505.1 Triticum aestivum
TACACGCAGTGCATCCAGTTTTTGCCGTAACCCTCTCTACATTCTTGCACATCCTATGTGGGTCAAATGATGATACCATGCCAACTTTCAACCTTTTCAGAGTTCATTTGAAATGCTTTCCAATTTCAGGGTCTTATAGCTCAAAATATTCAGTAAATGTATGAAAAATAACAAATGAAGTCATAAAGGGTTGAAAATTGATGATGTGTCTTTGAATGGTGCATTTTGAGCACAGAAAAACTATGGAGTTCAAATAAGTTCAAAAAAATGAAATCCCTTTGTAACAGACAAGTTTCCGTATGAAACCCTGATACTTCGAAAGAGATTGTCCGTTTTGTACACGAAGTGCATCCAATTTTTGCCGTAACCCTCTCTACTTTCTTGGACATGCTATACGGGTCAAATGATGATACCATGCCAACTTTCAACCTTTTCAGAGTTCATTTGAAATGCTTTTCAATTTCAGGGTCTTATAGCTCAAAATAACCTGTAAATGCATGAAAAATTACAAATGAAGTCAGAAAGGGTTGAAAATTGATGATGTGGCTTTGAATGGTG
>NW_025312449.1:0-558 GCF_018294505.1 Triticum aestivum
AACTGGACAATCTCTTTCGGAGAAGGGTTTCGGAAGAGAACTCATCTGTTACACGGGCACTTCAATGTTTTTTAAACTTATTTGAACTCTGGACTTCTTTTGTGTTCAGTATGTAGCATTCAAAGCGACATCATCAATTTCTAACATGTTCTGACATAATTTGTTGTTTTTCAGTCATTTACCTAATTGTTTAGAGAGCTAAATGACCGTGAAATTGAAAATCGCTACAAAATGAACTATGAAAATGTTGAAACTTGGCATGGTATCATCATTTCACCCGCATAGCATGTGCGAAAGAGTAGAGAGGGTCACGGCAAAAACTGGACGCACTTCAGGTACAAACTAGACAATCTCTTTCGGAGTATCTGGGTTTTGGACGAGAACTCATCTGTTACACGGGCGCTTCAATGTTTTTTAAACTTATTTGAACTCCGGACTTCTTTTGTGTTCAGTATGCAGCATTCAAAGCGACGTCATCAATTTCCAACATGTTCTGACATCATTTGTTGGTTTTCAGTCATTTACCTAATTGTTTAGAGAGTTAAATAACTGTGAAAT
>NW_025312450.1:0-558 GCF_018294505.1 Triticum aestivum
AAAACTAGTGTCACTAACAGAAAGTTTATAATTTTTCTAAAACTAAAAGCAAAAAGAATTAAAAAATAAAGCAAAAAACAACAAAAAATAAATAATGCAGAAAGCAAAACCAAAAAACTGGAAAAAAATAAAAATAGCGACAATAAGTATTTTGTTGTAAGTAGAAACAAAATAAAATAAATAAAGCAACAAAGAAAACAAAAAAAACAAAAAAAAGTGCCACCAACTGGTCCCCCACGGCCTGAATACGACTAGAAACCCTACCATGGGCCAGGATTCAGGCCCGCGGGAGGCCCAGTAGGCCCACAGGCACAAATTGCACAGTCAGGCCCGAAAGCCTGCAGTTGAGAGGAGCTCGAGAGGGTGGGCGCAGCAGCGCTTATAAACCACTCTCGAGCTCTCTCAACTAGCGAGGTGGGACTAATCTTTTCGGCGCGGGGCAGCACAAGGCCTTTGGTCCCGGTTGGTGCCACGACCCGGGACTAATGCCCCCCTTTAGTCCCGGTTGGTGCCACCAACCGGGACCAAAGGCACCAACCGGGACTAAAGGGGGGCATT
>NW_025312451.1:0-557 GCF_018294505.1 Triticum aestivum
ACACGAAGTGCATCCAGTTTCAGTCGTAACCCTCTCAACTTCCTTGCACATGCTATGTGGATGAAATGATGATTCCATGCCAACTTCCAACCTTTTTAGAGTTCATTTGAAATTCTTTTGAATTTTAGGGTCTTATAGCTCAATATAATTAGTAAATGCATCAAAAATAACAAATGTAGTCAGAAAGGATTAAAAATGCTGATGTGGCTTTGAATGGTGCATTTTGAACACACAAAAATCAGGAGTTCAAATAAGTCTTAAAAAATGAAATCCCTTTGTAACAGACGAGTTTCCGTATGAAATCCTGATACTTTGAAAGAGATTGTACGTTTCGTACACGAAGTGCATCCAGTTTTTGCCGTAACCCTCTCAACTTTCTTGCGCATGCTATGTGGATGAAATGATGATTCCATGCCAACTTCCAACCTTTTTAGAATTCATTTGAAATGCTTTTCAATTTTAGGGTCTTATAGCTCAATATAATTAGTAAATGCATGAAAAATAACAAATGAAGTCAGAAAGGATTGAAAAATGCTGATGTGGCTTTCGATGGTGCA
>NW_025312452.1:0-557 GCF_018294505.1 Triticum aestivum
ATGAAAAATAAAAAATGAAGTCAGAAAGGATTGAAACATGATGATGTGGCTTTGAATGGTGCATTTTGAACACACAAAAAGTCAGGAGTTCAAATAAGTTTTCAAAAAATGAAATCCCTTTGTAACACGAAGTGCATCTAGTTTTTGCCGTAACCCTCTCAACTTACTTGCACATGCTATGTGGATGAAATGATGATATCATGCCAACTTTCAACCTTTTCAGAGTTCATTTGAAATGCTTTTCAATTTTAGGGTCTTATAGCTCAAAATAATTAGTAAATGCATGAAAAATAACAAATGAAGTCAGAAAGGATTGAATAATGATGATGTGGCTTTGAATGGTGCAATTTGAACACACAAAAAGTCAGGAGTTCAAATAAGTTTTAAAAAATGAAATCCCTTTGTAACAGACGAGTTTCCGGATGAAATCTTGATACTTTGAAAGAGATTGTCCGTTTTGTACACGAAGTGCATCTAGTTTTTGCCGTAACCCTCTCAACTTTCTTGCACATGCTATGTGGATGAAATGATGATATCATGCCAACTTTCAACCTTTT
>NW_025312453.1:0-557 GCF_018294505.1 Triticum aestivum
CCCGAGCCGTCGCCCCGTACGTCACCGTCGCCGCCCTCCGCCCCCGGCCCGCCGCGGTCGCCGTCGCCCTCCGCCACCCACGCCGTCGCCCTCCGCCACCCTGTGAGCGCCGCCCCGATCCCCTCCTCCTCCTCCCTGTAATATGGATGTGTAGTTAGATTTGTAATTAGATTGTTGTAATTAGATTTGTATGTGTAGTATTAATTTGGATGTAATTAGATTTGTATGTGTAGTATTAATTTGGATGTGTAGTTAGATTTAGTTGTTGTAATTAGATTTGTATGTGTAGTATTAATTTGGATGTGTAGTTAGATTTGTAATTTAGTTGTATTAATTTGGATGTGTAGTTAATTAGATAATTTAGTTGTTGTAATTTAGATGTATTAATTTAGATGTGTAGTTTAGATTTTTTTGGTGATATTATTATTGAATATGCAAATGTTTGTATGTTCATATGCAAACAATATATCAATTTTTTCATAGAATTTTTATGATTTTTTCTGTTGTAATTTTGTTCATAGAATTTTTATGATTTTTTTTGTTCATAGAAATTGTGT
>NW_025312454.1:0-557 GCF_018294505.1 Triticum aestivum
GGCAAAAACTTGATGCACTTCGTGTACAAAACGGACAATCTCTTTCAAAGTATCAGGATTTCATACGGAAACTCGTCTGTTACAAAGGCATTTCATTTTTTAAAACTTATTTGAACTCCTGACTTTTTGTGTGTTCAGAATGCACCATTCAAAAGCCACATCATCATTTTTCAATCTTTTCTGACTTCATTTGTTATTTTTCATGCATTTACTAATTATTTTGAGCTATAAGACCCTAAAATTGAAAAGCATTTCAAATGAACTCTGAAAAGGTTGAAAGTTGGCATGGTATCATCATTTCATCCACATAGCATGTGCAAGAAAGTTGAGAGGGTCCCAGCAAAAACTGGATGCACTTCGTGTACAAAACGGACAATCTCTTTCAAAGTATCAGGATTTCATACGGAAACACATATGTTACAAAGGGATTTCATTTTTAAAAACTTATTTGAACTCCTGACTTTTTGTGTGATCAGAATGCACCATTCAAAGCCACATGATCATTTTTCAATGTTTTCTGACTTCATTTGTTATTTTTCATGCATTTACTAATTATT
>NW_025312455.1:0-557 GCF_018294505.1 Triticum aestivum
GATACCATGCCAACTATCAACCTTTTCAGGGATCATTTGAAATGCTTTTCAATTTTATGGTCTTATAGCTCAAAATAATTAGTAAATGCATGAAAAATAACAAATGAAGTTAGAAAGAATTGAAAAATGATGATGTGACTTTGAATGTTGCATTTTGAACACACAAAAAGTCAGGAGTTCAAATAAGTTTAAAAAATGAAATCCCTTTGTAACAGACGAGTTTCCTTATGAAATCCTGATACTTTGAAAGAGATTGTCCGTTTTGTACACGAAGTGCATCCAGTTTTCGCCGTAACCCTCTCAACTTTCTTGCACATGCTATGTGGATGAAATGATGATACCATGCCAACTTTCAACCTTTTCAGAGATCATTTAAATGCTTTTCAATTTTATGGTCTTATAGCTCAAAATAATTAGTAAATGCATGAAAAATAACAAATGAAGTCAGAAAGGATTGAAAAATTATGATGTGGCTTTGAATGGTAAATTTTGAACACACAAAAAGTCATGAGTTCAAATAAGTTCTAAAAAATAAAATCCCTTTGTAACAGACGAGT
>NW_025312456.1:0-557 GCF_018294505.1 Triticum aestivum
TAAGAAATGACATATTTTAGGTCCTAAATGACTTCATATGCTTAGCTAGCTCCAAAATGACATAATAACCTAACTTAGCTCCAAAATGACCTATTTAACCTAGGCTAGCTCTAAAATGACTTATACTTAGCATTTTTCCTCCAAGATGATTTAATATGCTTAGCTAGCTCAAAAATTACATAATAAGCTTAATTAGCTCCAAAATGACATATTTAACCTAGGATAGCTCTAAAATGACCTATACTTAGCATTTTTCCTCCAAAATGACTTAATATGCTTAGCTAGCTTCAAAATGACCTATTTAACCTAGGATAGCTCTAAAATGACCTATACTTAGCATATTTTCCTCCAAAATGACTTAATATGCTTAGCTAGCTCTAAAATGATATAATATGCTTAAGAAATGACATATTTTAGGTCCTAAATGACTTCATATGCTTAGCTAGCTCCAAAATGACATAATAACCTAACTTAGTTCCAAAATGACCTATTTAACCTAGGCTAGCTCTAAAATGACTTATACTTAGCATTTTTTCCTCCAAGATGATTTAATATGC
>NW_025312457.1:0-557 GCF_018294505.1 Triticum aestivum
GGGGTTTATATCAACAACGACGACATACTTACATGAGAAAATAATATTATCAGGGAGGGGGTATATCGACGCCCCCCACGTGTTGAAGTTATCGGGAGGGGGTATATTGACCCCCCCACGTGTTGAAGTTATCGGGAGTTTATATCGACACGACATACGTACATAAAAATAATATTATCGGGGGTGGGGGGTATATCGACCCCCCACGTCCTTCTTAATATCACTTAGCAACTTTTGCAACGATAGGGAGGGGGTGCTCCCGTGGTCTAAAATCCGTCTATGCACGATAGAAAATTCAGAAAAAATACATCTATGATCCCTCGACGTCCCCGCCTCTCTCATAAACAAAAAAAAAAATCTGTGAATAAAAAAACATCATGTTCTATGAACAAAAAACATCATATTTCATCCACATCCGTGCATACATCATATATGTGATCATCTATGAAAGAAAACATCATATTCTATAAAAAAACATTACATATATATATGAACAAAAACAATTATGATAACAAGCATATATATCATCATATATAAAAAAACAAGCATATATATGA
>NW_025312458.1:0-557 GCF_018294505.1 Triticum aestivum
TCTCTGCCCCTTCTGTCACTGGGAGAGCACACAACAAGATTGAACCCATCACAAAGCACTTCTCCCATTGCAAGAAAAACCAATCTAGTTGGCCAAACCAAATTGATAGATCTAAGAGCATTACTAAGCTATCTCAATAATGCATAAAAGAGTTCAGAGAAAACTCAAATAATATTCATAGATAATCTGATCATAAATCCACAATTCATCGGATCTCAAACGCACCGCAAAAGAAGACTACATTGAATAGATCTCCAAGAACATCAAGGAGAACATTGTATTGAAGACAAAAGAGAGAGAAGAAGCCATTTAGCTACTAGCTATGGACCCTTAGGTTCGTGGTAAACTAGTCACACTTCATCGAAAGGGCAGCAAGGTTGATGTAGAGGCTCTCCATGGTTGACTCCCCCTCTGGTGAAGTGCTAGAAAAGGCCCCTAGATTGGATCTCATGAGAACAAAAGCTTGTGGCAGCGAAAAAATATTTATGGTGTGCCCTCGGGTGCAGGGGGATATTTGAGGATTTATAGTACTGGAGTTAGGGTTGGAAGGGCTACGT
>NW_025312459.1:0-557 GCF_018294505.1 Triticum aestivum
AGTGTGCCACGGGATCGTGGCGGTGGCGACCAGGTGTTGCAAACAACAACCATGACATGCTACAATGGGTGGCGATCACAGTGCTGCGAGGAGGATGGCGACGTGAAGCGCAGAGGAGAGGCATGCAAGGATCCCCTCTTGCCGTGAGGTTGTGCGTAGCACGATGGACAAATGGGATGCACTAAGTCAACGAATTGGCGAGCTGATCATGGACGTACATGCATGCATGATCGAATAACTCGGGAGGGGACCGATCGATGCCTCAATTCTTTTGCGCAAGGCAAGAGAGGATCATCTATAGTAAAATGACGTTCAACATATTTGAGGTTCTATTTTTTCTGAAAAAAAAAACATGTTCAAATATCTGAATGGATCTGATAGTTTGCTTCCTCGGCTTGAGCGTGATCATAATGGGCTTTTTGCCTACCCAGGCCCGCGTGGAGCTTATCGTGGCACAACCCACAACGTCTGTCATTCCCTATTATCGTCGGCCATGGCTTCCCAGCCGCCATTTAGAGCATCTCCAGCCGTTCGGCCCTTCGGGGCGTCAAAAAAAA
>NW_025312460.1:0-557 GCF_018294505.1 Triticum aestivum
GTCGGTCATCAACACTGGCAGTTTTTGCCGATTTTGGCCCGTTTCATGGATTATTACACACTGTTTTGGTGTCCCGAAGCGATTTCCATAGTTGTTGAACCCCAAGGTTCCCTTATGTGTCAGTCATCAACACTTGCAGTTTGGGCCGATTCTGGCCCGTTTCTTCGCTTATTACTCACTATTTTGGGGTCCCGAAGTGATTGCCATAGTTGTTGAACCCCAAGGTGTGCTTACGTGTCGGTCATCAACATTGGCAGTTATGGCCGATTCTGGCCCGTTTCATGGATTATTACTCACTGTTTTGGGGTCCCGGAGTGGTTTCCATGATTAACGAACCCTGGGGTGCGTTTACGTGTCGCTCATCAACACTCGCAGTTTTGGCTGATTCTAGCCCGTTTGTTGAATTATTACTCACTATTTTGGGGTCCCGAAGCGATTTCCATAGTTGTTGAATCCCAAGGTGCGCTTACGTGTCGGTCATCAACATTGGCAGTTTTTGCCGATTTTTGGCCCGTTTCATGGATTATTACTCACTGTTTTGGGGTCCCGGAGTGGTT
>NW_025312461.1:0-557 GCF_018294505.1 Triticum aestivum
CTCTCATATTCATATACCTAAGTATGGTTTCCCTGCAAAACATTTGCGTTAGTGTGACTCAGGTGAGTCCTCTGTTTGTATGAAGCCTTTGGACCGTATGAAGCCTTTGGTCTGAGGTTTGTCTTCTTCAAGTGAGGTGTCATGAAGACATTCACAGGAAGATCTTCCAGACACTTTTTCGGAACCCAGATCTTCTTCATAGGCGGTCCATTCCTGCAGTTAGTACCAATGTACCTGGAAAACACTTCACCATTCTGATTCTTAAACAGTTTATAGTTTGCATCAAAGGATTCATCAATAATAATGGGGTTAGCACATGTGAAGCCAGATAAATTGGATGGATCTGCTAAAGATTCCTTTGCAGCAACCCATGTGGTTTTGGGGTACTGCTCAGGTTTCCAGTAAGAGCCATCTGCATTTATTTTCCTTACGAACCCAACACCCTCTTTCCTAGGGTTTCGGTTCAGAATCTGCTTCTTGAGGACATCACATAATGTCTGATGTCCTTTAAGACTTTTGTACATCCCTGTTTCAAGCAATGTCTTCAACCTAGCATT
>NW_025312462.1:0-557 GCF_018294505.1 Triticum aestivum
TAAGCATCGCTACGTATGAGAAAATCTCATCGTAGTCAACTCCTTGAACTTGTGAAAAACTCTTCGCCACAAGTCGAGCTTCATAGATGGTGACATTACCATCCACGTCCGTCTTCTTCTTAAAGATCCATTTATCTCAATGGCTTGCCGATCATCGGGCAAGTCCACCAAAGTCCATGCTTTGTTCTGATACATGAATCCTATCTCGGATTTCATGGCTTCTAACCATTCGTCGGAATTTGGGCCCACCATCGCTTCTCCATAGCTCGTAGGCTCATTGTTGTCTAGCAACATGACTTCCAAGACAGGATTACGTACCACTCTGAGGTAGTACGCATCCTTGTCATCCTACGAGGTTTGGTAGTGACTTGATCCGAAGTTTCATGATCACTATCATAAGCTTCCACTTCAATTGGTGTAGGTGCCACAGGAACAACTCCCTGTGCCCTGTCACACACTAGTTGAAGAGACGGTTCAATAACCTCATCAAGTCTCCACCATCCTCCCACTCAACTCTTTCGAGAGAAACCTTTCCTCGAGAAAGGACCCGATTCTAG
>NW_025312463.1:0-557 GCF_018294505.1 Triticum aestivum
GTTCAACAAGCATGGAAATCACTTCGGGACCCCAAAACGGTGAGTAATAGTCCATGAAACGGGTCAGAATCGACAAAAACCGCGAGTCTTGATGACCGACACGTAAACGCACCCCATGGTTTGTTAATCATGGAAATCACTGTGGGACCCCAAAACAGTGAGTAATAGTCAATGAAACGGGCCAGAATCAGCTGAAACTGTCAGTGTTGATGACCAACACGTAAGCTCACCTTGGGGTTCAACAAGCATGGAAATCACTTCGGGACCCCAAAACGGTTAGTAATAGTCCACGAAACTGGCCAGAATCGGCCAAAACTATGAGTGTTGATGACCGTAAAGTAAGCGCACCTTGTTGTTGAACAAGCATGGAAATCACTTCGGGACCCAAAAACGGTGAGTAATAGTCCACGAAACGGGATAGAATCGACAAAAACCGCGAGTGTTGATGACCGACATGTAAACGCACCACAGGGTTCGTTATTCGTGGAAGTTACTCCGGGACCCCAAAACAGTGAGTAATAGTCGACGAAACGAGCTAGAATCGGCCAAAATTGTCA
>NW_025312464.1:0-557 GCF_018294505.1 Triticum aestivum
ATCACTATGTGATTAACACTCAATGAGTTTTATGTTTGATCATGTTGCTTGTGAGAGAGGTTTTAGTCAACGGGTCTGAACCTTTCAGATCCGTGTGTGCTTTACAAATCTCTATGTCATCTCCTAGATGCAGCTACCACGCTCTATTTGGAGCTATTCCAAACAACTGTTCTACTTGGAGCTATTCTAAATTATTGCTCCATTATATGTATCCGGTCTCTCTACTCAGAGCTATCCAGATAGGTGTCAAGCTTGCATCGTCGTAACCTTTACGACGAACTCTTTTACCACCTCCATAATCGAGAAAATTCCTTAGTCCACTAGTTACTAAGGATAACTTTGACCGCTGTCTGTGATCCATTCATGGATCACTCTTGAACCCCTTGACTGACTCATGGCAAGGCACACTTCAGGTGCGGTACACAGCACAGCATACTATAGAGCCTACGTCTGAAGCATAGGGGACGACCTTCGTCCTTTCTCTCTATTCTGCCGTGGTCGAGCTTTAAGTCTTAACTTCGTACCTTACAATTCAGGCAAGAACTTCTTCTTTGACT
>NW_025312465.1:0-557 GCF_018294505.1 Triticum aestivum
GATATCATCATTTCATCCACATAGCATGTGCAAGAAAGTTGAGAGGGTTACGGCATAAACTGGATGCACTTCGTGTACAAAACGGACAATCTCTTTCAAAGTATCAGGATTTCATCCGGAAACTCGTCTGTTATGTGGGATTTCATTTTTTAAAACTTATTTTAACTCCTGACTTTTTGTGTGTTCAAAATGCACCATTCAAAGCCACATCATCATTTTTCAATCCTTTCTTACTTCATTTGTTATTTTTCATGCATTTACTAATTATTTTGAGCTATAAGACACTAAAATTGAAAAGCAATTCAAATGAACTCTGAAAAGGTTGAAAGTTGGCATGATACCATCATTTCATCCACATGGCATGTGCAAGAAAGTTGAGAGGGTTACGGCAAAAACTGGATGCACTTCGTGTACAAAACGGACAATCTCTTTCAAAGTATCAGCATTTCATCCGGAAACTCGTCTGTTACAAAGGGATTTCATTTTTTAAAACTTATTTGAACTCCTGACTTTTTGTGTGTTCAAAATGCACCATTCAAAGCCACATCATCATTTTT
>NW_025312466.1:0-557 GCF_018294505.1 Triticum aestivum
CGAGAATCTCCAAGAGCAAGCCTCGCGTCTGCAAAGGGCTCCAGTGGCCACTACAGGCTGCCGCGCCTTACCATCGAGCTACGCAGTGTTGCCTAGCCGGGCAAGTTCAAGACAGATCTGCCTCCTCGCTACGATGGTACGGCCGACCCCACAGAGTTCCTGCAGCTCTACGAGCTAGGCATCGAGGCGGCCAACAAAGACGAAAAGGTCATGGCGAACTGGTTTCCCATGGCGCTCAAGGATGGTGCCCGCACCTGGCTCCTAAACCTGCCTCCCGGCTCAATCTCCTCTTGGGACGAGATGCGTAGCCGCTGCATCGCCAACTTCTAGGGCACTCGCGACCGTCCTCCAGTCGTGGGTGACCTGCGCCGCACCAAGCTGCTACCTGGACAGACCCTGCAGAAGTACATCCAACGCTTCAACCACGCTTGCCTCAAGATTCCCAATGTGAATGAGGAGGCCAACATCTCAGCGTTCTCTGACGGCGTCCGCGACATCAAAATGAAGGAGGAGCTGGCTATCCACGAGGATCTGTGCACATCTCTGGAGCTGTTCAA
>NW_025312467.1:0-557 GCF_018294505.1 Triticum aestivum
CCAGGTCCGCTCCAAAGACGATTCTACATTCTCACTACCATTACAACCGTTCCCTAACAATGGATAATGTCCTATACTACTTACTCTCCCGCTCAATCACGGAGACGAGTTTTCCACGGTTTCCACCCCTCCCTCCATACCGCAGGAACACGAGTTTTTTCCACCCCTTTCAGAACGCGCTCTTCGCGCCACAAAGCCGCCCCAAGACGCGCGAGCAATGAGTATCGAGCTTAAACATATCGCAAACGTCAAACATAATATAACGGGATTAATATATATCGCGCACGTGCGACATGTTTGTCACAAGGCGCAAAAAACAATTATAAAAGGAATGCAACACGAGGACTTCCCAGGAGGTCACCCATCCTAGTACTACTCTCGCCCAAGCACGCTTAACTTCGGAGTTCTGATGGGATCCGGTGCTTTAGTGCTGGTATGATCGCATCCGACATGTTTCCCCGTCTTCGTCCCTTATACTTGCCACTCCCAGGTCCGCTCCAAAGACGATTCTACATTCTCACTACCATTACAACCGTTCCCTAACAATGGATAATGTC
>NW_025312468.1:0-557 GCF_018294505.1 Triticum aestivum
GGTGCTTGGCCATGGGCTGACGGCGCTCATCACTCTCCACTTCAATGACGACGAACTCAGGGGAACAATCTTATCCTCTCCCATCATTTTACAATTCATTTCTCAAATTATTCGACGGTAGCTTAACAGTCTCATTCCTGTTCGAACCCAGGTTCACTCGTACAGGACTAAAGTTACGCTCGGACAGTTCGCACACATGCTCATGCGAATTTACTCAGATGGTTAACTGACCGATGCGACACGGGAGATTTACACCAACGACAATCGCTCCGGTCAACATCCACTCATACGGTCCGCTGGCACTCGGCCGCCCGCACGTCATCGTCACCCGGATGCCAACGGCTTCATCAACCTATCTGACTCGGCCGCTACGCGCGTCGCCACTCGGTTGGTCACCTCATAACCACTCGGCCGCCCTGCGTGTCGCCATCGGTTGGTCACCTCATAACCACTCGGCCGCCCCGCGCGTCGTCATAGGTTGGTCACCTCATCACCACTCGGCCGCCCCGCGCGTCGCCATCGGTTGTTCACCTCATCACCACTCGGCCGCCCCGCAC
>NW_025312469.1:0-557 GCF_018294505.1 Triticum aestivum
GGGTTGTAAATTGATGATTTGGCTTTGAATGGTGCATTTTGAACACAGAAAAACAATGGAGTTCAAAAAAGTGTAATAGACGAGTTTCTGTATGAAACTCTGATACTTCGAAAGAGATTGTCCGTTTTGTACACGAAGTGCATCCAGTTTTTACCGTAACCCTCTCTACTTTCTCGCACATGCTATGTGGGTGAAATGATTATACGATGCCAACTTGGAACCTTCTCCGAGTTCATTTCAAATGCTTTTCAATTTCATGGTCTTATAGCTCAAAACAATCAGTAAATGCATGAAAAATAACAAATGAAGTCAGAAAGGGTTGTAAGTTGATGATGTGGCTTTGAATGGTGCATTTTGAACACAGAAAAACAAGGGAGTTCAAATAAGTTCAAAAAAATAAATCCCTTTGTAACAGACGAGTTTCCATATGAAACCCTGATACTTCAAAAGAGATTGTCCGTTTTGTACACGAAGTGCATCCAGTTTTTGCCGTAACCCTCTCTACTTTCTCGCACATGCTATGTGGGTGAAATGATGATACCATGCCAACTTGCAAC
>NW_025312470.1:0-557 GCF_018294505.1 Triticum aestivum
CACCGTCTTATAAAAAAATAAGTATCAAACAACTTTTTAAATGCTACTGTCTTATAAAAAAAATATTACTGTTATTATTTAAACAAGTTTGAACATATTTAAACACAAATAAGAATCAAACAGCTTTTTAAATGCTAAAAAAATTGTGGAGCCTGGGAGTCGAACCCAGGACCTCCTGGTGTGAGAACTGGCTGCTGACCAGTCGAGCTAGTACAGGGGACTTGATGTGCATCAGTTCTGGTGGTACATAACCTGTTGGCTCGAGTTGAAATAAAAAAAATACTAATGGCGCACCACGGTGAGGTGCGCCATTAGTATGGATATGCTAATGGCGCACCACGGTGAGGTGCGCCATTAGTATTGTGCCCGATCCCCCCTTCCTTCTCCCCCTTCGCCCGATCCCCCCTTCCCTCTCCCCCTCGCCAGTTCCCTCTCCCTCTCGATCCACCGCCGCCGCCGCCGCTGCCCTGACCCACTGCTCGCCCTCGCCCTCGCCCTCTCCCTCCCTCGCCCTCTCCTCGCCTTCCCTCTCCCTCGCCCTCTCCCTCGCCCTAGAT
>NW_025312471.1:0-557 GCF_018294505.1 Triticum aestivum
TAGTCAGTCTGACCAGTTTCAGCACTGATGGCTTTGTTGACAAGTTTCGAAAAGGATGTGCACTCATGCAGACGGAGGTCGCGGCGAAGCTCAGGACTAAGGCCCTTGCGGAACCTTGCTTGCTTCTTAGCGTCAGTAGAAACTTCCTCGGTTGCATATCGTGCAAGATTACCAAACTCCCTGCTATAGACATCCACAGAAAGTCGGCCTTGGGTGAAATTGCAAAATTCTTCACGCTTACGGTCCATGAGACCCTCCGGAATATGATGTTCACGGAAAGCCTCACTGAACTCAGCCCAAGTGGTGACATGGCCCGCTGGGCGCATAGCTCCATAATTCTCCCACCATAGACTGGCGGGGCCTTCAAGATGATATGCAACAAAGGTGACCTTGTCAGCCTCAGCTACCAGCGCGGAATGCAGCTTGTGAGAGATACTGCGAAGCCAGTCATCAGCGTCGAGAGGTTCGACGGAGTGGTGGAACGTGGGTGGATGCAATTTGATAAAATCACTGAGTGACACCACGTTAGCCCTCTGATGGTGTGCTGTGTTCTGTTC
>NW_025312472.1:0-557 GCF_018294505.1 Triticum aestivum
CCATGTGGAGGACTCGGCATACAACACGAAGCTACCAAAGTCGTGGAGGACTCTATCCCCACTGGTAATAAGCCGACTATATATGATTTGTAACCCTAGGCCCCCAGTATGTTATAGAAGCTTGGGGGCTAGTTCGTTGATAGTATACACACATGCACATGTACTTTGTACACACCCCTATCACTAATATATAGTACCAGGAGTAGGCTCTTTCTTCAACTGCAAGGGTCCGAACTAGGGTAAAACTTTGCCTCGTATTACCATCCAGCCTAAAAGTCAGGGATACCCTACCGAATTATATGATGAAATCATATCTGCCAACTACTAAGAGAGAGGTGTGTTTGGGGGGGAAATGTGTGCAAGAGAGGCCTAAAGATAATGTGCGTGCGGGAGACACGTAGGCACATATATGTGTGTATAGAGGGCTAGTAGAGACCGTGCATGTGTATATATGCATGTGAGAGAAATAGTGTTTTCCAACTGAGATTAGTGAAAAGAGTGGTACATAGTAGTCAGAAAGAGAGAGAGAGAGAGAGAGAGAGAGAGAGAGAGAGAGA
>NW_025312473.1:0-557 GCF_018294505.1 Triticum aestivum
CTAATTATTTTGAGCTATAAGACCCTAAAATTGAAAAGCATTTCAAATGAACTCTGAAAAGGTTGAAAGTTGGCATGATATCATCATTTCATCCACATAGCATGTGCAAGAAAGTTGAGAGGGTTACGGCAAAAACTGGAATCACTTCGTGTACAAAACGGACAATCTCTTTCAAAGTATCAGGATTTCATTCGGAAACTCGTCTGTTATGTGGGATTTCATTTTTAAAAACTTATTTGAACTCCTGACTTTTTGTGTGTTCAAAATGCACCATTCAAAGCCACATCATCATTTTTCAATCCTTTCTTACTTCATTTGTTATTTTTCATGCATTTACTAATTATTTTGAGCTATAAAACCCTAAAATTGAAAAGCATTTCAAATGAACTCTGAAAAGGTTGAAAGTTGGCATGATATCATCATTTCATCCACATAGCATGTGCAAGAAAGTTGAGAGGGTTACGGCAAAAACTGGATGCACTTCGTGTACAAAACGGACAATCTCTTTCAAAGTATCAGCATTTCATCCGGAAACTCGTCTGTTACAAAGGGATTTC
>NW_025312474.1:0-557 GCF_018294505.1 Triticum aestivum
GTAAACTCGTCTGTTACAAAGGGGTTTCATTTTTTTTGAACTTATTTGAACTCCATAGTTTTTCTGTTCTCAAAATGCAACATTCCAAGCCACATCATTAATTTTCTACCCTTTCTGACTTCATTTGTTATTTTTCACGCAATTACTGGTTATTTTGAGCTATAAGACCCTGAAATTGAAAAGCATTTCAAATGAACTCTGAAAAGGTTAAAGTTGGCATGGTATCATCATTTGACCCACATAGCATGTGCAAGAAAGTAGAGAGGGTTACGGCAAAAACAGGATGCACTTCGTGTACAAAACGGACAATCTCTTTCGAAGTATCAGGGTTTCATACGGAAACCCGTCTGTTACAAAGGGGTTTCATTTTTTTGAACTTATTTGAACTCCATAGTTTTTCTGTTCTCAAAATGCAACATTCCAAGCCTCATCATCAATTTTCTACCCTTTCTGACTTCATTTGTTATTTTTCACGCATTTACTGGTTATTTTGAGCTATAAGACCCTGAAATTGAAAAGCATTTCAAATGAACTCTGAAAAGGTTGAAAGTTGGCAT
>NW_025312475.1:0-557 GCF_018294505.1 Triticum aestivum
TCGCAATTTTGGCTGATTCTGGCCCGTTTCATGGACTATTACTCACCGTTTTGGGGTCAACCCCGGGTGCGTTTACGTGTCGGTCATCAACACTCGCAGTTTTTGTCGATTCTGGTCTATTTCGTGCACTATTACTTACGATTTTGGGGTCCAAGAGCGATTTCCATGATTGATGAACCCCGGGGTGCGTTTACATGTCCGTCGTCAACACTCACAGTTTTGGCCAATTCTGACCCCTTTCGTGGACTATTACTCACCGTTTTGGGGTCCCGAAACAATTTCCATAGTTGTTGAACCCCAAGGAGCGCTTACGTGTCGGTCATCAACACTCACAGTTTTGGCCGATTCTGACCCGTTTCGTGGACTATTACTCACCGTTCTGGGGTCCCGGACTGATTTCCACGATTAACGAACCCCAGGGTGCGTTTACGTGTCGGTCATCAACACTCACATTTTTGGCCAATTCTGGCCCGTTTCGTGGACTATCACTCACCATTTTGGGGTCCAAGAGCGATTTCCACGATTGACGATCCCTGGGGTGCGTTTACGTGTCCATC
>NW_025312476.1:0-557 GCF_018294505.1 Triticum aestivum
ACTAAAGGTGGGCATTGGTACCGGTTGGTGCCACGAACCGGGACTAAAACCCACCTTTAGTATCGGTTGGTGCCACCAACCGGGACCAAAGGCCTTGCACAGCCCGCGGCCAAAAGTTTAGTCCCACCTCTCTAGTTGAGAGGGTCTCGGAGTGGTTTATAAGCCCCACTGCGGCTGCCCTCTCGAGCTCCTCTCAAATGCAGGCTTACGGGCCTAATCTCACACTATGCTGTCTCTGGGCCTACTGGGCCTTCTGCGGGCCTGAATCCTGGCCCAGGTTGGGTTTCTAGTCGTATTCAGGCCGTGGTGGCCCAATATGTTGCAGTTTTTTTATTTTTTTTCCAGTTTTTTGTTTTGTTTTTTGCATTATTTATTTTCTTTTGTTTTTTGCTTTATTTTTTTAATTCTTTTTGCTTTTAGGTCAGAAAAATTATAAACATTCTGTTAGTGCCATCAGTTTTCAAATTTGAATAGTTATAATTTGAATTCTTTGAAATTTGTGTTAATCACAAGTTTGTGATTAACTTTACTATAAAAATAGTTTTTTCCCATTTTTT
>NW_025312477.1:0-557 GCF_018294505.1 Triticum aestivum
GGCCCCAAACGAATTTCCATAGTTGTTGAACCCCAAGTTGCGCTTACGTGTCGGTCATCAACACTCACAGATTTGGCCAATTCTGGCCCATTTCGTGGACTATTACTCACTATTTTGGGGTCTCGGAGAGGTTTCCACGATTAACGAACCCTGGGGTGCGTTTACGATTTGGTCATCAACACTCGCGGTTTTTGTCGATTCTGACCCGTTTCATGGACTATTACTCACCGTTTTGGGGCCCCAAACCGGTTTCATAGTTGTTGAACCCCAAGGTGCGCTTACGTGTCGGTCATCAACACTCACAGTTTTTGCCGATTCTGGCATGTTTCGTGGACTATTACTCACTGTTTTGGGGTCCCGGAGTGATTTCCACGATTAACGAACCCTGGGGTGCATTTACGTTTCGGTCATCAACACTCACGGTTTTGGCCGATTCTGACCCGTTTCGTGGACTATTACTCACCGGTTTTGGGCCCCAAAGCGATTTCCATAGTTGTTGAACCCCAAGGTGCGCTCACGTGTCGGTCATCAACACTCACAGTTTGGGCCGACCTTGG